>NW_008794451.1:2321345-2326490 GCF_000699145.1 Aptenodytes forsteri
CCCCATCCCTGGAGGTATTTAAAAGACGAGTAGATGAGGCACTTAGGGACATGGTTTAGTGGACATGGTGGTGTTGGGTCAATGGTTGGACTCGATGATCTTAGAGGTCTTTTCCAGCCTCAATGATTCTATGATTTCCAGGATGATCACCTATGGGACATTTCTGCTTGCAAACTTTTCTGAGGCTAGGGATCGCGAGGCTTCTTGACTCTGACTCATAACAGACAGCTCTTCGGGAGTTTCTGAAGGACCTGGTGTCTCCAGACCCAAGACAGACCAAATAGCAAGACTGGATGTTGGTAGCTTTGTTATGGAGGTCTGGTTAGCTGCTGACTAAACTTGTCTGTTTCAGTTGGCAGCCAGGGGGGACCTTAGAAAGCACAGTTGCCATAGCTCACAGTTTTCCAACAAAATATTGTCAGATTTCAAGTAGTGGAGCATTTTTCACTTCGTATTGTCATTCTAATTTGGCCTGATACGTCTTCGATTAATTTGAAAATTACCAGCAAATAAACTTGATTTCCTAGCCAACAGCTACGCTGGTCATTATTTTTTCTATGTGGCATCTGTGGGAGTTGAGGGAATGTAGCATTTTGTTTGTTTGGGTCCTTTCTTTTCTAGGACAAGTCTACAGTAGAAATGTGCTTTGACTTCTGTTTATCAGGAGATCTACAAGAACTGCTGTGTGAGCGATCCATGCATACCATGTCCTCATCTTGTGTAGTTACTTCTGTATTTTATCATTGCAGCTGCACAGCAGTGCCTTTAGAGTAGATGTATTTTCTCCCAGTCATTTTAGGAAGACTGGAATTCTGATGTTTAAGGTCAAACTGAAAAGTTCCAGTGAATCCTCTTGTTTTGTCCCATCATCTCTTTTGTTACTGTAAGCCAGGCACATTTTGAAAATGGTCTCTCAAGAACTGGCAAGTACCCAACTCTTGGCATGATTAAGGTACGCAAGCTACAGCATCACAGGTCTTGGGACCTAGGTCCCAGTTATGTTCCTCCTCACTCATCTGTTTAGATAGCTGCTTGTATAAGTGTCTTTGCACTAGGTGGAAAGATGCACCTGTACATAATCCCTTCCTTCAGAAAGCAGAAGTCAAGGGTGACCACAGAAGGCCACAGTAGTGCGTGATGTGTGGCCAGCGATGGCCAGCACACTGCTGGTTTCTCAGCCTCCCCTAGGCTGATGTCACGAAGAACAGTGCTTCACCACTAACGTTTCTGTGGCAAGGTGATACACAGACAGCATGATGCCTTATAGATAAACAGATGATTATGGGGTATGGCAGGTCAACACGGAATGCTGATGGGGAGGGCTTGACGGAGGTGCTGTGCTCGTTTCAGGACATTGGTGCTTCCAGACTTCATCCCACATCTCAGTAAACCCATTTCCAAAGTAGATACAAAGTATGAAAACAACAAAAATTTTGCAACAAGGAATGTAACCTAGCATAATTCAAAGTAACTCTCAACTACTATAGCTAGTGTAGGCAGTCCTGCGAATTCTTCATTCTTACAGCTTGCAGACGAATTCTCTTTAACAGCTTTGCATCAAGTATGTACCAGGATGGGTTGTGTAAATTGTCATATGTGAAGACAAAGACCAATTTTCAATTTCATCTGAAGACAATAAAACTCTTAGGAAAAGGATGTAGTGACTCATGCAAGAATAATCACAGTTTATGCAGGGCTGCCCAGCTACCAGTCCCATTACTTAGCACCCAGTCATGTTACTAAGGAAATTACTTCTCCTTTTCTAGTTCTTATTCATAAAACATGACAATGAACCATGACATTACTTCCTATGTAATTACAGTGCCTGAAAATTTCCTGAGTTTTTAGAATCAGCCAATAGAGAACATCTTATATGCTAACCGATCTGAGTTTTTGGCATGCTTTTAGATGTTTTTTTACCTGAACTGTGGAACATATGGTTTAGATAAAGAAGAAGCCAGACATTTTCCTTTATGCAATGAGGAAAATAATAGTGTGGACTTCTGTAGCATCTTCCACTTGATAAGCTGATAAAGTACTATACAATCTTCCCTGTGAAAAATATCTACCACTCTGATGTATGTTACAAAAATGTAAGTATAGGTCTGTCCTGGTTCCCCTGGCTGGGATAGAGTTAATTTTCTTCCTAGTAGCTGGTACAGTGCTGTGTTTTGGATTTAGAATGAGAACAATGTTGATAACACACCGATGTTTTAGTTGTTGCTAGGTAGTGCTTACACTAGTCAAGGACTTTTCAGCTCCCCATGCTCTACCGACTGAGAAGGCTGGAGGTGCACAAGGAGCTGGGAGGGGGCACAGCCAGGACAGCTGACCCCAACTGGCCAAAGGGACATTCCATACCATGGGACGTCATGCTCAGTATAGAAACTGGGGGGAGTTGGCCGGGGGTGGCGACCAATGGGCATCGGTCGGTGGGTGGTGAGCAATTGCATTGTGCGTCACTTATTTTGTATATACTTTTTACATTAACATTAATTTTTTCCCTTCCTTTTCTGTCTTATTAAACTGTCTTTATCTCAACCCACGAATTTTACTTCCACACACACACACCCCCCCCAATTCTCTCCCCCATCCCACTGCAGGGGGGAAGTGAGTGAACGGCTGTGTGGTGTTTAGCTGCCTGCCGGGTTAAACCACGACAAGGTCATACATGAAGTAAATGGGTCAGAATACTAGAACTGAAAGTGTAATCCAGGTATCTTAACTCCTCTTTCTGTATTCTCACCGTAATTCAATTTTGCTTGCACAGGACATATTAGTGAGGCATTTTGGTGTCCAAGATGGAATCACAGTCCGTTGGTTTTGGTTCCTTCCTTTCTTTTCCCCTGCTCTTCCCCTCCCTCCCCCAGGCATATTTTGAAGAAAGATTGTGCCTGAAGTATCCTATGGGAAATCTCCATAGATTGTTACTTGTGGCAGTGAAATTGTGGAATCCGTCACTGTGCCTGCAACATTTCTGGTACCTCTCTGTCCTCAGTACTTGCCTGGTTTTGCACAAGTGGCAATGACAAAAGCAGAGTACCATCAGCTAGTCAAGATTTGCTAGCTTTCCTAGTTCACCAGTGGCTCAAATGTCATTGCATTTGGGGAAAAACTTAATTGAAAAAAGATTGGAGTGAGTTTTTGTTGTGCATTTAGGCCTCATTTTGTGTGAAATTGGTTTGTATTTTGATCTTAACGTCAAGGTTCTGTTCAGTGTCAGTATGATGTTATAATTTTCTGTAATTTGGGGGGAGAAAGTTATGTAAGTGTAGAAGTCTGCATCCATCAGCATGCCACAAGTGGTGACTTATGTCCTAGCACCAGTGAATGAATCCTTTGGGAAACTGTTGTCTTCCACATTTACCTCAACTTTTCTGTTTTGGAAGTTGTTATAGTAAAAGGTGTGTGGCAATACCAACAGTGATAATGCTTTCCTACCGCTCATGCTTGCCTTGAAGAACCAAAGTGGGGTTGCTGTGGGAAGGGGAGCGCCAGTCAGAAATGCCACTGTGAGCTTCCTTTACCTTGGTATATTAGACAAATTTAATTTCCCTTACTGCATATTTGAGCACTCTCTGCCTTTATTTTTTTTCTCTCATGTTATAGTAAACTTCGTCTTACTTGAAAGATGCAAAGATACTGTCTTACGCAAAGATTCTACTCATATCTATGAAAATTCCCAGACTTTTCCAAAAACTTTCCTACTTCTGCAACGTACATGATGGCTAAAGAATCTTGTCTTGATGAGCTAAATGTTTCTTAAGCTCTAGCTACACTTCAAAGGAAAGTCCAGTGCTCTTTCTGTCTTGAATTGCTTCATTTTTTAAAAAACTCATTTCGCTGTAAGATATTTTATCTTACATATTTTATTGCAAAATTCAGTGTTCTGGACAATGCATAAAAACCCAAACTACAAAGAGGTAGATATCCTCGTTCTACCCAGTACCCAGAGATGTCATTGTGATAAGGCACCATGTGGAATTTTAATCCAGCTGTTGTCACCATTGGATGTCGCTTAACTTGTTTGGAGTGAGAATATCACAGATGCATTTATTTTTGATGATTGGTTTGGTAAAACATAGAGGTCCTGGAAGGTGAATAATCTGCTCCTTACTGACATTTATCATTTAGGTAGTTTAGGACCACAACTTCAGCAACATCATGTCGTCAGGATCTGAAGTAGATACATCAGAAGCTTATTAAAACTAGCCCTGGTAAAAATGGGGAGAGAGAGAGAGAAAGGATTGAACATTAAAGTGAAATGAAAATAGTGCATGGAGAGGATCTCCCAAAACAGAAGAACCATACAACTGGTAGGGATTAAATATTTAATGTCAAAATCAATTAAATGTTTGGTTAGGCAGAGAAATATTTGCCTCTGGAAAGCTAATGCCGATAGGATAGCTGTGAAGAGGTTTGCAGAATGTTGGCTGATGAATTCTGACAAGAGGGAAAGAACAGTGTTATCAAGATTGCTTTGGATAACTGGAATAACTGCGGCAAACCCAGGGAAACGTTGGCCAGGCAGCCTGAAAGACTGAGCCAACAGGGAAGAGGCAAATACAATGTTAAAGAAAAATTTGATCTAGACAGTGCTTTAAAAGTCAACTGAGTGTGCCTTGATTTCTATTTAAGCAAAAGCCCTTCGGCTGAGTCAGTGGTACAGCTGAAAGTGCCTGAGGTAATTTGTTAAAAATGAATGTCTATAATTCTCCGATTGTTTTAAAGGGTGTACTTTACAAAAGGAGGTTAACTAGCTATCTGTTCTGTCAATAGCTCTCGATCCTTTACAGCTATTTGACTCTTCGTTTTAGAAAATGCCTTTTATACCACCGACCTGTTGCACAAACGTCATGTAACGTGGTGGGATGAGGGGGGAGTCTGCTAACGTAAGTAAATTGTGTGTGTGTAGTATGTAATAGACTCTGAATTGTCCGTGAACAGGGTGGATTTGGGAAACTGCTAGCTTTTGCTGTAGTGCTACTTTGGGAGGCGAAATTATGGAAGTCAGGCTCTTAAATCCACGGAAAAGGGCGAGGAGAGGTCACCGCACGCAAACGGCTTGTGTGCGGGGGGTTCGGCGAGGCTCGGCCTGACTAGCCTGCGGAGGGGTGTGGTTGGAGAGCCGTAAATCGCGGCCCG
>NW_008794451.1:2326565-2363058 GCF_000699145.1 Aptenodytes forsteri
CCCAGGTGAGTGGCGCCCGGGAGTCGGTCGCGTTTGCTGGGGGAAGAACGTGAGAGTCGCGGAGCCGGGGCCGTCCTTTCGCGCCCCGGGCGAGCGAGCGATAAGGCGCTCTTGGAAGGCTGCGGCTGAGTCACCCTTCGGTTATCGCGAACTGCTCTTCTTCAGGGCAGGCTGGTGCAAGTGTACGCGCCGGCTCCTGCCGCGGCACGGCCACACCTTGGTTGGGCTCTCCCGAAGAACGTCCCGGTTCACTTACTGGAAGCGCTCCGGACCGCTGGTGGTTGCGGCGCCGGCCTCCGGCCACCCCTTCCTCCCGCCCGGCTGCCCGCTCCCGCCGGCACCGCCGCCCGCGGGGCTCCGCAGCCCCGGGGGACCTGGACGGGACATAAACCTCCGACTAATCCCCAGAAAGCCCGGAAAGAAGCGGCGGCAGCAGCAGCGATCGGACCGGTAACGGCGGGGACTGCGTTGTCTTCTCGGGCAGAGAATGAAAAGCTGGTTTTGCGCGTGAGCGTCCCTCTGTCCCTCCACCTCTGTCGGGGCAGGGAACGGAGGAGCAGGGCGAGCCCCGACCCTGCCGGCGGTGGCTTGCGGGCTGCTGGAAGTGCCATAGCTGTGGCAGTCACTACCGAGACGTTTGATCCAATGCTTAGGTTTCGTGGGAAGGGATCCCGTGGAAATCTGTTAAATAGTCTTTAAGTATAAAACACTGGTGTGCTCGAGATACCGAGATACTTCACTGAGTAGACAGAAGGGAAATGCTGTGTCTTTTTTTTTTTTTTGTCAGTTAAAGAGGAGCGTTCTTTCTTTAAAGAAAGCGCTTCTTTCTGTCCAAATTTGTAATTTCCGTAAGTCGGTTGTTAGTTCAAAATAATTAATTGCATAGTTACTGCTGAAAAGGTTTTTTAAATACTTCAGTTTCAGTTAGAGTGGGTTGTTTTGTGGGGTTTTTTCCAGTAACATTGTGGGAACAGGAGCAGGCAAAATAATAAATGACTTCCTATACTAAAGGAGGAACAAAAGCTTGTATTTTGAAGCATTAGCTGAAAAATGCTTAGATTTGACTGTAACCTTGGTGAAGTCCTCTATTGCTGCCAGCAAAATGGGGAGAGAATGTTTATTTCAAGTCAAGGCTTCATACCGTTCAGGATTACTGAGCTAACTGGTCGGGCACTTAAGTTTCTGAGATAAGTTCGTAGTATAGGCCAAATGAAGAGATCTCTACTTGTTATTGAATCCTCCTCAATGATAATTTCTTCATGGCATTTTTTATAGATATCAAGGCATTCTACCTGTGAAAACTCGTGAAGAGAAGTGTGGGGTTTATCTGTTTCTCTCATCTCGAAACAGAGAAATTTCGAAGATAACTTATCCTGGCCTGTGTGCTTTCTGTTGCCTGAGAATAATAGTGAAAAATAATATTTTAAATAGATTGTCAGATTACAGTGCAAGGATGTATGGGGGTGGAAAATGTATGACATGTATAAGGAGAGAGAAAGACAGCACGAACATTTTGATAGCACTTCAAGACCCTTTGGAAGCACTGACCTGGCTGTAATCTTGTGGGGAGTTTTTGATGTTTGACAGACTCATGTTTTTTCTGATAGTAGCTTAAAGCCTTTGAACTATTGCGTATGCTTTCTCAATCTATTTCTCCTTATCATAACAGGCTGTAGGTTCTTGAACCTTAATATTCTTCTCAAAGTCCTGTGACCTGTTTGCTGTAGCAGCTACTGCATCAGTTTATCTTGTTTAAAAAAAAAAGGCAGAAAACACAGGTTGTAGAAAGCTGCTTCTAAGCCATTTTGGGAGCAGGAATCCTCTCTTTTTGTTATACTAATGAAGAAGACTACATTGCTTCTAGGGAGACAATGAACATGTAATCTACCTTGGGTTTATAGCGGCTATAGTTTTAACTGTATTTCTTCCTATGATGTGTTAACTTTAGTGGCTTTTCAGTCACGCTCCTTCTGTTTCCCTAACTTATTCTCTTACTACACAAAAAATAAATCCGAGGAAGTTAATCTCATTTTTGTCCTGAACTTGACTTTCTTCACCATTAAGGTCGATCACTTTCATTATTTCCTGTGTGTATCTGCATAGTGCATGCAAATGTGCCAAGTAACTTAGCATGGAGAAAAGAGTAATGTATCTCCCACTCATCGTAATTTATTGTTACTGGTTTTGAGGGAGGGAGGGCAGGTGGGTGGGAGGAGGTTGTGAGGAGATTTGCTGTGTCAAAACTAAGTAGGGTTTTCACAAAAGTTGTCTCCATCTTGTAAAGACCTGAGAACATAAGGCAGTTGTTCTTCAGTTGGATGTATTAAACCGTGTTAAGCCCTCTTAGCTTCATAGCATATATAATGATAAAGGCGTGGTAAGACTTTGAGTAAAGTATTGTACCATTGGTGATATGATAACACCAGGTGTAGACTTTAGAGAGTTTGATCTAACGGGGAGAATCACCTGGGCTGTAGATCAGTAAGACTTTGAGAGATGTGTGAATCTTTTAATGTCCAAAACTGGTTTAGATATAACTCAGAGTTTTGAGATAGCTCGAGAGTCTGATTCAGAACTCTGAAATTGCTTTTCCATTGCCTTTTATAAGGTTTCCATTAGCATGAGCGTTATACAGCCTTGGACTGTGTGTTACACCATTCATGAGTCTCTGAGGCCAAACTGGAGATTTCCCTTTCCCCGACTTCCCCTCCTCCAATGTACTGAAACAACAAAGTAGCAGCCATTGGCACTAGTTGTGGTATGGAAGGGACACTTATTCTCGTAGCTGTATCAGGTTGAATGAACCATCAGAACACTTCTTCAGGCTGTGTGAACATCAGAAAGCTTTCATGACAACAAGCTGAGCCAGAAAGCTTGTATTTGCATCCCAAAGCCAAGAGGGCAGGAGTAGAAGAATATTTTGTATGTTGTTTTGGGGAAGCGAAGGTTATCTGTTTCATCGTTCGTATGGTTCTTTTTTGTTTTGAGCAATGATGTGAAGAGATGCACACCCCATCGAATTAGAGCTTGGTGCACGTTTGGTCTTGCCCACCAGATATGTATTTTATTCTATGTCCAATCTCATCCTGTTTTCCTAAATGCCATGTTGATTTTAAAGGCTTCTTCGTTTGTATTCCCTCACCCTCATCCGTAACAAAAAAACAGGATATGTCAGAAGTTAACTGGAAACCTTTCATGCCCTCCAATTCTCTGAATTCACAGTCCGACTCCTGCCAATTCCATTCCCATATACTTTCCCAAATCACAGACTGAAGAAAGAGAAATGCCACTCTATATATAAATACAAATTCACCTAGCATTTTTAACATTATATTGGCATGAGTCAATCTTGTTTGCATCTAGTTAGAGGAAACTTGTATGACTTCCAAAGTGCTCTGTTTTGTTAAATGCTGCATTTTAACAAATGGGAATGTGTACAATTAAATTTCAGTTCCTTTTGGGCTATTGTTCTGCTATGATTTCTACCATTTCCATTGTTGATTGCATGATGGCAGATGTTCAAAGCACACTGTCTCTTAGGGAGTAAAGTTTTCAGGGTTTCTATATCTAGTAAAGTCAAACATTCTTTGAATCATATGCTAAAGTATTTGAGACATTCCAGAGTCTTCAGCTGAAGAGGCTCCCTCCTTGCAGTGTTTATATTCAATACGAGAAAAAGGTATGGATAGTTTGGCAGGACTTTTGTTACTGAGCTAATTGTTGTAGTTCTTGGTTTATGTTTATGAAGAATACATAGTACAGCAGCAGATAGGCAAGCAGATGAATTTATGGATAGAAGTTAGCAGACCTGTTGGTTTTGGCATTTGGTTTTTTGTTTTGGGGGGGTTTTTTGAGGGGTTTTGCAGGGAGGATTGCTTGAAATATTATCAAAGCTTCTGTACGCACATAATTGTGGCTAAGTGTCTTGCAAGTTCTTGAATGTAGGCATTTCTTTTCCAACTTTGGAACTCTAACTTGATTCCTCAAAACAAAACTCAGGTGTGAATTTGAGGATTGGGTATTGAATTTGTAAATCATGGGATGTTACTGAGAGCGCCTTAAAAGGTGCAATGATTAGGACGTAACTGAGAGAGTTTGTTTCTTTTTCTTAAGAAGGGCTTCGTAGGAGGGGAGGTTAAATGGAGAATGCTGTACTTCAGAGGGTCACTGTTTATTTGTTGAAAATTCTCAGACTGTTGGATTGGAAACCTACTGGATTGCTATAACAATTATCCTGTGATTTGGTTAGGAGAGGGAATTTTCAGCTTGCTTTATGGATTCTCAAACATGAAGTGGTTGACAGTTTACTGTCATTGTAAGCCTATCATGGACTATCAGAGTTGATACTCTGGTATCAACTACTAAACCAAAGCTTTCGTTGGTTATATTTATACCTGCTTGGTTTTGATACCCATTTGCGTGAAATGTCATGTGTTCCATTTCAGCATAGTGGTAATCTTGCAGGAAAGCCTAAGGAAAATCTCTCTGACTGGATAACCTGCCCTCAAATAGTCAGAATTCAGAGATTTGGAGGTGTTTTTTTATAAACCAATAAGAAAGTACGATTATTAAGTACAGAATCTCAGCAGCCCCAAAAAGGAGACTAACAACATGTTTGTGCAATATGAGCAAGCTAGCCTCCAATTTTTCAGACTCTTAGTGTTTGTTGCCTTACTACAGTGAACACACAAAGTTGAGTTTTCAAATGAATGTGTAAATTCCAAGAAGCTCCCCCTTCCCCCCCCCCGCATTGTTTGAGGCAATTTTTATCATTCCTCTCTAATATTAAAGCTGAATTTACTGGAAACAAGCGCTCTCAGTTTGCTTTAGCTATAGGAGGTTGTAGCTTTGCGGTAAGATTTGCATTTTTAGAGCTTCCTATCTCTGGACCGGTTGTTTTCATTAGAACAATTGTAATGCAAAACTGACTTTACAGCACTTTTTTTTAATTATTATTATTTTGAAAATAATTATGTGATATTTTTAATACTAGCCAGCAGAAACTCTGTCCTCAAACCACATGATAAATGTAGAGGTGATTGAGTATTTCACATCAAGGGCCCATATGATAACTTATGGAAGATTTTTTTTGTGAGATTGTGGTTTGGTTTCTTTAATTTTGAATTGTGTTTGGATCTGTGTAACTAAAAATGTCAGTTCTTATTAACTTCTCAACTCTTTTCTACTCTTTTCAACAAGGAACCTGACCAAAGTGAAACAGATTCTTTCTAGGGAAAGATGCTATTTCCAGAGACTTTTCTACTATAGTATATAGCAGCTGTGCTCAGACAGAGCCTTGGCAAATTGAAGATTTAAAAAAAAAAAATCTAAATATTATTTATCATCTGTAATTAATGAGTATTTATTGTAGGACCTTCAATAAGGAAGAAGTGGGAGGAGATTTGTTGTTGAAGCCTGGAAACCTCATCCAGCCTGTGAATCTCTGCAATGCAGCTGACAGGAAATAGCAGAATTCTTTCATAAATTTGAGATCAGCTTTAGTGTTACTGTAAAACTAAGCCTGTTATGATAACCTCTGAGTAGAAGGAACAGTAGCAGCAACACTTTGATAGTACCTGTGATGCTGAGGCTGGAGAAGGGAGCAGGAGGACTATAGAGCTAGCTCTGTTTTTTTTGCAACACCTGTGCATTCCCCAAAACCGGAGGAATTCTTCTGCAGCTGTAAGCAGCTGACTTCCAGGCTGCTGGGCCTTCAGGGTGCTACTCTTATTTTTCAGCATGAAACTTGACCAAGGTCAGAACAGATTCTCCCTGTCCATAACTGTTATTTCCAAAAGTTCTTCTGCTTTCTGATTTCATATCAACCTCTGCTGCTCCTGTGGCTTTTCCAGTTTTCGTAGGAGGCACCTGGTTGACTACCACCTAGGTTAAATAATGTAGGACTGGTTGACCTTTAGGTCTGTGTGTATGTTCCATAGAGTGGCTTTTGCAGGCTAATATAACTAGATAGGATAAGGCAACCTGTCTTCTGTAATATAACACTATAAAGTGAGCATAAGGCAGCATTTTTTGAGGAACAGAACAGCGATCTGTTAATGCGCCTGAAGTGTTTGTCTCAAAGTTTTTTGCTCACGATAACAAAAAACCCTGTACTGTACGGCAGGCTATAATTGATTGTATAAGAGACTGACAGCTGTGCAAATCCCTAATGTCAACAACAATTTGAGCCAGCAGGCTGTGCATGCTGAAGAAGAGAATTCCAGTAATCTGCTCCTGTCCTTATCTCCTGGGTAGAGCCCTTTAGTTTACAGCCTGTTAGAAATATGTGACCGGTTCTCTGCTAGATTTATTACTTGAGCAAGACTCTCCAGAAACAGTTTTTTCCTCACAGTGTGCCAAATACTGGGTTTAGAAACATATTCTTCCAAACCAAGCTGTAGAGTGTCCTTTATTTTTTGTCCAAATGTTCTTAAAACTCTTTTTGTTAATGATTCTAAGTTGATGTCTGAGTCTTCAGAGGATGTGAAGGAGCAAGAAAGAGGAACTTTGTGGATAAAAATGGAGAATTGCTCAGGGCCTGCTCTTGCACGTGTGTCCAGGCTGATTGTTTTTTGTTGTGACTTTTCACATGTATAAAAGTTAATATACACGTGTGCCTGACGTGCAGTTGGGAGCAATGTGACTGGATTATAATACAGGCTACATCTTGAGGTATCTGACTGCCTCAAAGCAAGGCAGAAGTTCAGTTCTAGATGCCTTTGTTAGTCATGCTATTTAACTTCCATTAAAGCGGGGGCTTTGGTGACTGATGCGCTATGATATGTTTTTGTTTTTCCAGAACCAAAAATGATAGCTGCAGGAAAATTTTCAAGTCTTCCCAGAAATGGCCCAGTGAACCACCAGTTTTCATTAGCTTCTTCCATGGACCTTTTGACCACTAAACCTTCGCCAACTGAGCATCACTCAGACTCCTTTCAAGACATCTCTATCCATGGCACTCTCCCCAGGAAGAAGAAGGGGGCAGTTCCCATTAGGTCTTGTGATATGTTTAGCCACATGGGAACATTGCCATACACCAGAACACACTGGCAGCAGCCACCTTTTGTACAGGATGTTATAGAAGAGTACCCTCCGCAAAGTGAGAAGAGCAACAAACTCCATGCCAGGTACCTTGTAAAACCTTGATTTACATATGTCTGTTGCGTAGGAGTTGTTATGTATTTTTCTAGACCTTTAAATGTCCAGTTATAGGTGCAGCTGTTTATTATAACTCTGCATTCTAACAGAGGTTGATTTTTCTCCCTAGTACTCAATTTAGGTCTTGATGGAAGAAGCCAAACAAAAAACAGCGTGAAACGTGGGGAGGGGGATGAGTGAATCTGATGCATAGGTTTCAGGAATTCTGAGAATTTCTTTTTTTGACTTAGTGAATAGCTCAGGCTTCAAAATAATTTTCCTTTTGCAATAAGATTAGTCAGTATATGGGCTGTTAAATACTCATGCCTGTTTAAAATGTCCTTCTATACCACTCCTTCTGTGGGATCCAGTGATTTGGATTTTTAGTCTTTCTTTTGACATCTGTGTAGTTTTTAAAAATAATTTTTAAGGACTAGGTCTTGCCTCTGAATGTTTAAAAGGTATAGCATTGCATGTACTCTTCCCATGGAGGAAGCTTTTAAAAGTCACTGAATTGCTTTGAAACGACCCTTTGCATTGTTCTAACAGAGCGGTTTTAACCAGGCAGTCAAACTGTTCAAACTTGGTTTTGATTTGGATTCAATGCTTACACGGATGGAGTGCAGAGCAAAAGGAGAGTGGTGTTCCAGCTGCCTCCAACCTAGAGCTACATGTGAGCTGTTTTTCTTGAAGACTCGGTGGAACTGAACGTACACTGAGCTAATGGCAAACTTTCCCTGTTTATTATTCTTGCCTGACTTCCTGGTTATAACATCCGTGACTCTTGAGAAAGAATTATACTTTCATAGCTAGCATTTCTTTTGGGAATCTATTATCATCACTGATAATTAATTGCTTACAAAAAAGTAATTAATTTTGTAAGTGTCCAGTTTTTGTTCTCATATTGAGGTCTATAAAATGGTAAAAATTTTCAAGCTAACAGAAGAAAAATTCGGTGTAATGAAGTGGATCAGCTAAAGGCACAAAGATGAGAGAGTGTTAGGTTGCTTGGGTGACAGAGTTAAAGGTTGAGAAAAGATAACCAAATGCCAACTTCTGAATTAGGATTTATAGTTTTGCTGTGTCCATCACTATGAAATTTCTTGTTCTCAAATTTTGTGAGGGAAGGACAGTTCTAATCATGTGGGGTTGTGTGTGTAGAGTGGGTTTTGTATGCTTTTTTGCTTGCGGCATACAGGATCAAGCTTTCTTCTCACTTGAAAATAAGTCTTTCTTCTCTATACCCCATTCACTTTGAAAGAAGAAAGGGCCTCAGTATGTTTACTATGCCTCTGTCACTGATCTCTGAGCTGTACCTGCGTACATGAACTGGCTTTTTAACACAATTTGCTGCTTTGATTTGCGTGCTTTTAGAGAACGCAAGCAGCCAGTGCTGCTGCCATAAAAATAATACGTTGGTATACACTGAAGTTTTATCTTACGTCTTCCTTCTCAAGAGCAGTTACTAAACATGATTTGCAAGAGACATTTTCTTTTCTTGAGAGACCAAAACCTCTGTATTAAGTATATTTATACTCTAACTGATAACTTTCCTTGTCCTGTGAAGAACACTTTTGCACAAGCAGTAAGAGTATGAACAGGGTGCTTGAGAGGAAAATGTCAAGAAGTTCTGCCTGCTCAGAATTAAAACATGATGCTTTTAAAATAATAAGAGATTCAAAGGATGTTGGTGCAGCCTGTTAATAGAATTTGTGTCTTCTGAGTCATGGCAGCAAGTGCTGTTCCTGTGTTTGATCTTCCAATTGCTTTGCTAAAACACACACGGAATGCTATGGTAACAACTTCTAACTTTAGCTTTCTTTAATTTTTACAATGGATCTTTATAAGTTCTGCTCCATGAACTGACAGCCCAGTTGTATTAGAGCAGAAGACACTACCAACTTGACAGTCAGCAGATACATCGCTTCTTGAGTCTTCTTGGGATGACTCTGCACATTTCATTAGTATACTTAAAAGCAAATTGAGAAAGCAAGTCTGATTTTCTTGTGGTAAGCATTCTGCCGTATATGCTAGGGTATATATTATAATGCTTACACTCATGTTGAAATTAGTTGGGACTAATAGTATAGGGAAGTCCATTTTACCTTATCAGAGTTTTATCACAAAGCCTTGTAATATTTTTATTTCAGTGTAGGAACTTGTGAAATAGTATAACGTTACATGGATATTCTCACTCAGGAGTAAATCGCTCTTTCATTGCTATAATGCTGTTTACAAATTTAAAAGTGTGAATACACGTTTTAGTCAGATTTTTTCATCATGCATTGTTCAACCCAAGTGCTGTATTTGATGTCAGTAGACCAGAACTAATAGTCATTAGGATTGCAGTGTTCATGTGCAAATGGATCCAATTATACTGAACTGTGACTCAGGCATGTCATAGTTTAAGTTTGATTAATTCTAATTAAAAAAACATATCTATGATAACTTTTTCAATAATTCAAAATGACTAATATAATCTTTAGTATATAAATACACAATACATAATTTTTTGGGACAAAAAATAAACCAAAGCAAGGAGAATAGGAAAAAGATAATTAATTCTGTCATTCCCTAATGGAACTCTTCTGATTTCCAGAAACTTTTCTCCTGTCTTATATTACAGCTACCTAATTGCATTACTCTGCAGCCAAGATGAAGTGGATGTATAGGAATTTATTTGAAGGATTATATTCTGTCAGGATTTTTACATCTATATGACCAGAAATACTAGAAATTCCATAAATACATACTATCTTCTGGATTAACATGGAAAAATAAAATTGACATACGAAAGTACTCTTCTAATGTTGCAGTGACTAATTCATGCAGCTTCGGGGAAAAAAAACCCAAAACAACAAAACACACAAGAGATGAAGTCTCTTCCAACCTGATAGTCACTTCTGAAATCTTGGAGAAATTATTTTGTCAACTTTCAATACAATAAGGTTGTGTTCTCTTCTGTTTGGTTTGGGAATGTACCCCTGTGCTAGTTAGTTCAAGGGGAAAAATGTTTTCTTTCTTAAGAAAGCCTATATCTGATTTTTAGAGTCTCTTGGAAATAATTAAATGACCAAGGTTAGAAGCAGCTGAGCTCTTGGAAGTTCTTGAAAGTTAGTTTTATTGGCTAAAATAAGTTGTTCTTCACTTTCAAGAGAGAATTCTTATTTTAGCCTGTAAAACTGTAAAGCTGCTTGTGTGTAATATTCTTCATTTTCTGACATTGACAATTAAACCTAAATAAGGCACAATTGGAATTTCCCTTTGACACCTGGTCCATACGTTATCTTTGTTTAATTAGCTTCGCCTTATATTATGATACCTTTATTTAAAAGAAAAATTGTTTAAATGCATATCTGTTGCTAGAACCTGTAGTCTTTTTTTGGCCTGTGTTTTGTGGCTGCCATCAGGAAACCCAAAATTTCCAAGCTCTTTTTAATTATTAAAGTTTCACACTTGTGTGGATGAAGAAGAGGGTCAGCCCAGACGTCTTTCTTGCTCTTCTAAATGAGGCAAAGAGTACCTAGCTGCGTTTGCTATATCAAATGCTTCATTTCACTATGCTGATACTCATGGTCTTGTGCAGCTATCTTGACTAAGTATCTCTTCCAGGGAAGTAGAATAATTCTCGTTTCTCTATTCTAGTGTTTTGGGAAGGGTAAGTGGTTCTTCCCCCTCACCCCCAATACTTTCCTAGTTTTCACAGGCAATGCTAGCTCAATTATTTGCATAAATTTAGACTCTACAGATCTTACAAGGCATATTTCATTTCAAATAAATAAATATTGGAAATGTCAAACTCATTTCAATTTTTCTGTGACCAAGCACATCACAAGTCTGCAGTCCTTATTAGGAAGATTTGTCATGTACCTACATTTGGGCAAAAATCAGAGATGATGAGTCATAGCCTCATGTTGTGAAAAGCACGAACTTGAACTTGCATTGGATTAATAGAAGAAATGGTGTCACTTGGAACTACCTGTGCACTTGGATGATTACGGTTCTCCCTGACTGACATTCCAGTCTAACAGACTTGTGGCATTTTCATGCTTTTTCATTAATGCAGCCAAATATCCCTCAGATGAACAAGACCTAAAAGCAATGCAGAACTAGCACTATCACAGCAAGTTTGAATGTAGTGATGAAGGCAGCCGTCAAAGACCAATTTCAACATTCTACACCATTTCAGTTGGATGTCAACAGTGCCCACGTATTCTTGGGTTAAGGTAGTAGTTGTCTCTGTGGGTCTGGTACTGGCTCTGATACGAACATACTTAAATGTTTCCTCATTGTAGAGATGCAAGGAATGTCTGAAGGTTGTTAAGAGGATGGAATGGAGCAAAGATTTTTTTGCAAAGAATCTTTTGCAAATATTTCAAAGCAAAAGTAGATTCCTGCATTGATACTGTGCTCTCTGTTTCATGAGGCAGTATGATTGCAAGAGATAGCAGAACAAGTAATTGCTTCTTGGATTGTCTGGCAGCTGACAGCTATACAATTCTGTGTTCCTAAACTTCCTAATAAAAAAAAAAAAAATCTAACAGTTTCATAAAAACTAAGAGTCTGATTCCAAAAGACGTTTCTCATACAAGGCTTATGTTTTGTTTGAATTTCAATAGGGCTGCATATATACTATCCATTACTGGTAAGCCAATCCACATACCAGGGAAAGAAGAAGAAAGAGAAGCGTAAGACATGTTCTGAAGGTTTTTCCTCCAGTTGGGGTTTTGAGATGAAATTAGTGCTTTTACAAGACACACAAAAATCCATTCCATAGTCATGGGTGCTGCCGCACGTATTCTTCAGTACTTGGTATAGAATAAACATCAACAAAGACTTTTTCCATGGTTAGGATATTCATAGCATTTCTTCTTATGTGGATTCCGTGACTAATACATTTTGAACCTCGTGCCACAGTCTTCCTCTTAGCAAGTTGTCATGGAGGAAGTCATTCCCTCTGCGGCCTCTAGCCACTTATTTTTTTGATATTGTGAGAAGAAAATATATTTTTGATACCCCACTGTCAAACAGATCATTAGTTCCAAAGTTGTTTTGTGGAGAGAGAAATAATGCAAGTGGTGTGATAGTCGCAACATTGTGTTCTTAGAGAGTCAGGCTAATAAAGATGTGATCTTCACAATCAGTTTAAAGCATGATGAAGGAAAGAAAAAAGATACTCCTTTCTCAATACTGGTAATTCCTCTTTTGCCTGCAAAGTAATAGGAAAAAAACCCACAGCCTGTATTCCTGTTGAAACAAACAAGCTTTGCAACAAAATTAAGTGAAATTCAGTTTAATAACAGCTCTGGTGTGAAATTGTAAACTGTTAAGAGGCCAGAAATAGGATCCAAATTTGCACCAAGTTGGCATTGTTGGGTTTTTTTTCTCTTCATGATGCTTTGAAGGAATTTAATATAAATTTCAGGATGGATAATCTAGCACAGTAGCATAGACACAATTTCTTATGAATAAGGTTATTAATTTTTTTATGCAGTTTGTAGAGTAACATGCCTGGTTAAAGCCGTTAGTGTTTCATGTGTGTCCAACTCAGACTTTTTAGTGAAGATACTTGACTGATAAAAGTATGTGTACGAGAAATTTAGCATTTGATGGAAAGAAAGATGAGTTAATTTTGTCCTTGCCCTGTATGTGTAGTATGGGACTCTTTGAAGAGTAGAGCTTTGGATATTTTAGGAGAAACTGTATGGTCACACATTTGCATTAAATCACTATCTTCCCTCTGCTGAGCCTTCCCCTCGGAAGTGTTGAAGCACACCATCTGCCAGAAATGATCACTCTTAAGTTTCTTCATTCTAATTAAAGCCTTCAAACAAAGTTGACATTAATTTACACTGGCTGTTTCCCATTATACAGGATGTTTGTGAATATATGCTGGTTTAATTCCTGTTTACTAGCTGTCTTTGCAGTAACCATTTCATCTGTTGACACTTGCAAAGACGATTTTTTGTTCAAATTCCATTCTCTGTCTATACTGACATTTCAAAAATAGAGTCACTGATAAACAGTAGGGCTGTACTGTTGGAACTGGCTTGGAATCAAAATACTTTGTACATTTCTCTAAATTATGTGTAATGCCCTGGATGCTTTGTTGTATCACTGTTCACGAGAGGTTCTGACCTACCAGCTGGTCAGAATTAGATTCCCCACCCCATTTGTAAAGCTTTACTTTTAACTGCCTATATATTTTCAAGCATGGAGTTGTAACTACAGTGCTATAATTTTAATCTTTTCTCCTTTTCTCCTGTCTTGGTTCTGTGTTTTCAAGCCCTGTAAATTCCTGGCTACACTGAAAGTCCTGAATGCGATTTGTAGCTACACCACTTCTCTTTTTATTGATGTGGCTACAAACTACCCCTTTTTCTAGGTAGATAAGGCATAACAGCTTCTTTTTACTCTACCAAAATCTCAGACATGAACTGTTCATATCCAGTATTTTTAAACTGGTTTAGGCAAAATTAGGAAAAAAAGAAATATTGAATCTGGTGGGGGTGGGGAGGGGTGGGGGTGGCAGGTTGTGATTAGCTTGATTCTTTCACTGAGGAAATGGGCAAACCAGTGGCTCTAACGTCTTCCAATGCTCACTCAACCCTGTTGCAAAAGATCAAAATGTGGCAAATAACCTGTAAACTAAAACGTATTTCATAGATTAGCCCTAAGTATCTACATACAGATGCTAATAATACACTTAGTTTCTGTAGTTCTGAAAGTATGATAAGTGTATCCAAGTGTATATTTAGCTAGGCTTCAGAGTCTTAGTTTGAGCACTGGTCAGCAGACTTTTTTTTCCTCCTCTTGTTTTTCTGTGTCAGCTTTTTCCCCCATTATTTCAGATAAAGTGCTATCATCTAGCATTGGACTTTCTGTTGCTGCAGCAGAGAGGTATTCTGGAGTAGATTAGTTTATCTGGTCATTTAGGATGCTCTGTACTCTTCAACATTTCTGATCTTCAAGGCTCTGCATGTTTAGCTGGGTGAGACTTGCATACTTGTCTCATCTTATATAACTGTCCAGGAAAAAAAATAATACGTTCAATTTTAAACTTGACTAGTACCACTGACATTAATAGGGTAACTTCATCAACATAAAGTTAAGCAGGCTCACTGTCCTCTGCAGGACCTTGTCCTTGGAGGGCAGTACATTTGGAAGGTGTTAGTCTTGAGGTATAAAGCCATTAATGGCTGGATTCTGGGTTCCTGAAACTTTTCCTTTCCTCTTAGTGGTATTACCACAATAGATGAGACCTGCTGAAGTCCTTGAATTGACAGTTGATATATAAGGGAAAAGAGCTGGCAAGGCAGTACTTGGTGAGGAGCACGCTGTCCCGGGATTTGCTTCTTCCTTGTCAGAATTTGCAGCCTGTTTTGCATCTCCAGATGCTGCAAATTCTGTTTTTCTTTGGGTTCTAAGAATGTGGTGGGTCAGGTATTTAGACAGCATTTACTTTGTTCTGACTAGTGATTTTGAAAATCTTATTTGTCGGATAATTTTAGTTTGAGTATGTATTACTTTTTTTCTATGAATACTACTGTCTGTGTTAGAGCATATCGTTTGAAAATTAAAATTAAAAAAAATTTTATCAAGTTAAGATTTGAATATGTCAAGTAAAATAAGTATTTTACATGTTTCCTGTGTGGCAAAAAGTAAATAATGCTGTTTGTTGGGTTTATAGATTGCAATATAGTTCTTCAGGTATGAAAATATTTGAAAGATTAATAGGAAGAAGATCAATACCTTTGGTTCCCTTTAAATTGTAGGGTAAGGTGGGGTGGAAATTTTTATAAACCCACAGAGTTTAAGTAAAAATAGTCATGGTTTTGATGTAATGCCTGAAACTTCCTCTTAGTGTGAGTTGTGTTTTCCAAAAAACCTAAACCAAACTGTTTGTGAGTTTGTGGTTGTGTTTCTTAATAGGAGTAAGACAAGTATGGTGAATTTAGGGCTACTGAATATCTCATTGGCTTCTTCCGTGCACACACAAATGGTTTTTCAAAAGGAAGGATTCCTTAGATGTTGCCAAAGCTTCATGCTTTTTGTCCCAGAATTTCCCATTCTTTCTCTTGATCTGTCCTGTTCACGTGTGCACCTGCAAATCTGACCTCTGCTGTCTCAGAGGTGGAGCAGAGCTACCCACTATAGCTGGTAGATGTTTGTGGTAGAAGGAATGCTCTGTTGTATAAGCAGAGAATAGCTAATGTTTCCTGCTTACATTCAGTATCAAATCCTCTTATCCTTTAACTTTCGGGGGTCATGTCTGTTTTGGCTTGTCTGCCTTTCCTTTCCAGCCCCTCTGTCCATTGTTGGGGTCAGATTCTTCTGTTGTGAAGTTCTACTCAACACTTCACCCCTTTGTTCCCATTTGATGCTCACATCTGCTGCCTTTGCTTGCTTGACAGAGACCTGCAGAACCAAAGCTTCGCTTCTTGCTTTTCATGGGGATTTTGGAAACCTGGCTACAGGCGACAATTATCAAAAACCTGCCCATGTGGGATCTTGGGGGAGGGAGATGAGGGGAATGGGACAAAATGTCTCAAAAAGAGAGACCATCTCTCCAGTATTGGAGATTAATTAAACCCCAGTCCTTCCACTTCTGAGCAGAGGAAATGAAATACCATATGGGATGGGCACAGTTGTATCATTGTTTGAAATTAATTGTGGGATCAGGACCTTATTGTTAATGAATGACTTGCCAGGTAAACTTGGGCCCAAATTCCTCAAAACCCAACCAAAATGACAGTATATTATTTTTAAAAAACTTCTTGAAAACTTCTGTCTTTTCAGGCTGTTTCTTCTTCAGGCAGAGGACACTGTATGTAGTGGAGAGTTTCTTGAGTTACTCCTTCTGTCACACCCAAAGCTTCTCTCCCAGCTCTGCTGTTTCCTGGTCTCTTTTGTAAAGATTCTGGAGAGCCCTATTCACTTGTACCAAGTACTGTATTGCTTCCTCAGCTTGCCTCCTGTCCACGTGTGACCATTTATTTTCCTTTCCGCCCCTTTTATGCTTTAAATAAACATCCACTTTCCAAGACCACTGCACGGCATAACAAGAGTATGTTGGTACCTATGGTTAACAACCAACAATCCTGCAGATAAATGTGGAAGTGACTATTTTCTTTTCAGTCCCTGGATGAAGACAGGTAGAAAACACGTAGCAAAAAGGCAACTACAATTTTAAAATACCTTTTTTCTCACCTGCACTTAGGTGCTTACTTCTAGTAAATGCTTTTCTTAAGCAGAGCAGCAATCGTTTTAGAGGCCTTATTTTTAAAACCACTATAAATCAGAAGAGATCATGACAATATTGTACTACGACAACTGTCCTTGTATTTTTAGATTATGATAGACCATTTCTATATCAAAAGTTTTACCAACTGTATATATGCTGCCAGGCACCTGTTAATCTGTCACCTTCTGGGTGAAACTACCAATTGTAGCTGTACTTCTTCCTTTCAGCAAGAAGTGTTTGTTAGCAAAAGATATCCTGCATTGCAGTTTCTCCTATGCTACGGTCCGATACGTATTTTTATGATAGGTTGTGAGATACCCGCTGGCCTCTGAAAGTATTACAGAAGCTACAGTCAGTTCTTCACAACTCCTTTTCTTCCCTACCCTTGTTATCCTTCTTAATACCTTAGAACTGCTTTGTTACACTTCACAATTTGTTGTTCTTAAAGGTATTTTCTGTTTTTCTGTTCTGTAGCTGGATTTTTCATGTCTGTTCTGGTAATAAGATAATTCGACGCTTCCGCATTTGAAGAATTTCAGCTACTACTGCAGAAACCAGTTCACTTAGCACAGAAACATACAGACACGTGAAATTAAAATCAAGTATCCCTAACATTTGCTAACCAGCTCCAATAAAGGAACGGTACTTCTATGCCCGCTTTTTGCCACTTTTATGTGCTAAGGTTGCATGTTCTCGGAGTTGTGTTCTGAGCTTGTTGCAACTCACCGGTGTAAACTTGTTAAAATACAATCTATTTTGATGATGGGAGGTAGAGAGGGGAAATGAGTGATCAATTGTAATACAGGATTATAAATTTCTGTTAGGAGGAAATCAGTGAAATTGAGTAGAATATCCCCAGTGTAGTTAAATGTCACATAGGAGGATATATCCCTAATGCTCACTCGCAATATCCAATGCAGAGAGGCATTTGATGTAATGAGCTTCTTAAATTGGGCTAAGGGAATAGACAGGGAGGACAGTTCTTCCTCCCACCATCATCTTATTTAGTACTGAAGCAAAGGATTAGCTTTGCTATGCTTCAGTCCACGTACGCATTCCTGAAAGACACATCTGCCAAGTGACAACCATGCTTTGTGAATAAACTGTACCTAGATTTACATGAATTTCAGGTGAATTGATGGAGTCTGTGATTCTACTGAGCATTTGTCAGTCTTTTGGGAATGTGCATATGCATTTTGCAAGGTTAAATTATTTTTGAACACTTAAAAATTTGCGGAGCTAGATTCTGAATGACTACAGCAACTAAACAACTCTTTACACTGACTGTAAAGAGTTGCCAGCTGAAGGTATAAGTCGACAGACGACAGCACGTATATAGAGAAGTTTGTAGAAGCAGTGACTGGTTTGGATAAGCAATAGTCTTGCTGCCCAGCCACTACTTTCACAACATTGTAACAGTCTTGGGAATAGAAAATTTAAGAAGGGCTTTGAAGAATTTTGGCTCTGGGACTCCTAAATGTTAAGGACAATAAAGGAAAAAGAATGGGGGTGCCTAGTCTGAGCTTTTGAACAGGTTGTAGAGACCAGTACTGTATGTGGCGCAGAAGCAGAAACTGATTTGGAAAAGGCAGAAAAAGTGGGGTAGATTTTCTGCTGTGATAGGTAAAATGGAGCAAGTGGGGAGATGCAGAAGATTGAAGTGGTAAAAGTAAATGGCTGTAAGTTATCTCTGCAGGGGCATTCTGAACAAATATGAATGAGTTGAGATTTCATTTAATTCGGAGAAAAGTACATTGTATCTTTTCTTGAGTTTTAATTACTGAAGAGCCCCTACTGCTCTTGTGTGAACTGCAGGTCATTACGCAGTTAGTCATAGCAGTTTGCACTTGTTTCCACTGGTGTTTGAATGAGTCATGTCCATGGTGGTGTGCAGCTGTAGACAGAAGGGTGGAATGGCCTTAGGAATGTAGTAGGAATGTGTGTGTGAAGCAGAAGCTGCTGGCGGATAAAATCACTGGGTCTTTTACTCTAGTTTACAGTACAAATAACATCAGTCTGCAGTACATATACTTAAACACAGTACTGTCTAGCATGCTCAAACTTGCACCTTCATACTTAAGTAGTAGTGTATTTCTTAAATCTACATAGATGGAGAGATTTCAAAGACACAAACTGAAGAAGGCATTTGATCCCATCTGGTCTCTTTATAGCAGTTTTGTCTCTGTAAACAGCCATGCAACAGCTTGGTATATTTTCAGTCTCTCAGGCTCCCTTTGAGCCTGTATTGTCTTCGCTCTGATTTGGCGTTGGCACTGTTGGCGTTGGCACTATTGGGAAGATTGTTCTTCTCGGGATCACTCTTTCAATGTAGTAGAAAGGAAATGCTTTTGAAAATGTCCCCAACAAAGGTCACTTTAAAATAAATAAACATACTTTCGTATGTCAAGTACTAGCAATGCGTCCTAACGTTTTTCCCACAAGTACATTTATAAAAGTGTGGAGTAGCACAAAGCTGCTTTGGGGCCATTCAGCAGTTTCCATCACTGTAAGAATATCTGTATGGTAGTTGAATAATGGTGAGGATTTGGGCATCTCTGATAATACTGTTGTGTCTATGCTTAAATTCTGCTAAAGTTATCACAACTAATTTATAATTGTGACTGATATGTCTGTGAGGATGCCAAAGGCCTGGAGAAAGCAGATGCTTAATATGGCTTAGTCTGTCAAGGTCTGTATGTTCCAGGATTCTTTACAGCAACAATGATGAGAGGAGGTAATGTACAATTGTTAGTAGAAAGATGGGGGTTTTCATGGAATCAACAGCTAAAGATTACAGGATATCTGCTTAAAGGTTCTTTACTGAAGCAGTGCTATAGAGAGCTATTGGACAAACCTCAGAGTCTGAAAAAAGACCGAGTTCCTGAGAATTCTGGCTGTTCTCCTGCACCCACTGAACCAAATAATTTGTGTTGGGGTTGAACTCCGGGATTCAGCTTTTCAGTTGTAGCATTGATTATAAGGACATAACAATTTTATCAAATATTTTTAAAAGAGTGACTAGTTATTCAGACTTCAATGTTTTCTTTACCGGATTTTCATATTTGGTTGCTCATTGTCTTCAAATCAATGCAGGATTTGAAGCTAGCAGTATGGCAGTATTTAGTTGGTCATATCAGAAGTACAATTCAAGTTGCTTATAGGGATTTTTCTCTTCCTTTTAGCTGATGACTGCTGATGTTGACAACTTCAAAAGGCATTTTTTTTTTAGTTCTTCCCACACATTTGGCTGTCATTTAGAGGTGTTGGGAAGTGGAAGAATAGCATTCAATAACATCTGAATTCCATTCCCTTTTCTCACCTCAGTCAGCTTTAGCTGTATCTTGGAGTCTACGTATAACACTAATCCCTGTTTTCTGAGAAGTTACGTTGGTTCTCACAGTGTTCAAAGGTATCAGTACTTGCTCATAGACAGTCGCTTCCAACCGGTATGATACCAAGCTCTTCATTGTTGCAACAGATTTTGTTTTGGGGGAAGAAGAGGGAAGCAAAGGAGCAGCTCCACGTTTTCTGTTGTCTTGTTGTCTTCATCTTTTTGTAGGGTTGCTGGAGCTCCATGTCTGACTTTCAAGCTCTGTGTATTTTCTTGGCAATATCAGTAAGAAACCCATACATGCAAAAAAAAAAAAAAAAAAAATCCATTTCTAGTAAGAATCTTGTAGCTGGACTGGAAAGAAATTGAGATAGGACTAGTAGGGAGAGATTAAAGGGTTATATGTCTGCAAGATCAGCCAGCAGAGAGGAAGGTGTTGTCAGATGTCAGTAGGGATGCTCTAGAAAGAATGTGTTTCTGGCTAGGACAGCCTCAGAATGGTGAAGGTTAAGATTGTGATGACTAACTGCTTTCTTTTAGTGATGAATTATTGCTGGAGGAGTGTTTATGCTACTACAGCTTCCACACAGACCTTGTGCATGTGGAGGAGGGTCAACAGAGGACTTGCACTACTCAGGAGAATGGCTTAATTACATGTATCAAGTCAAGTGCTTTCTTTTTTTTTCCTCCCCCCCCAAAAAAAAAAGTGCTGGAAAGGGATTTTGTTTTGTCATGAAATGAGGTGATAGAATCTGGCAGTAATGTGAATACTCAAAATGGATGTGGGAGTGTGCATCCCTTTCTTAAATTCTTTTCTGTGAGAGAATGAGTATGAAAAGAGCATGAAGGCAATACTGTGTGTCCTACTGCAGCCCTTACCCAACACCTTACCTTGAGGTGTTCTGAAAACTTCTCTGTTCCAGGTGACAACTTTCTGCATTAAATGTGCTCTTTTCCTGAATGGAAGTAGGGCTTATCTGATTATTAGGAGGCCAAAATGTGTAATAAAACCCAATCTGTGAACCCACAGTTTACACAGTAATGGTTGACTTATGTGCAGACTTTAATACGTATATGTTGTAGGCAAACAGATGCAAATGAATACAGCTGTAAAGTCAAGCTTATTATGAAGATAAACATTAGCATTACTTGAAACGTAATAAAATCTGATGAAAGATGAAGAACTTAGTATTATTGAAACAAACCTTCAATTGAATTGATTTGAGAGACGGCAGAACCTGCAAGTACCTTTCATCTGATCTGGTAGTTATCTGAACGTATTTATTTTTTTCTGCAGATCATCTAATACAAGAAATGAGATTGTGGGTTCACCGTTTTTATTAAGATTTCTTGAGAGGGAAAATGTAAGGGAAAAGAAGTGCTTTATATTTTTCTTAGGTTCACTGACATTATATGTTTCCTTTGGTGGGAGCATATGGCATAAAGGAGCACATCATCATTGCTAACAGAGAGCTGAGATTCAGGAGTTAGTTTCATGATCTAGTTATTTGGTCAGTTCATAGTTATTTGGACTAACTGCTTTATCTGTTTTTCTGTATATAATGTGGCAGTATGATGGTGGAATCGAATGACAGGAAAATGCAGTAGTTAATCTTTACTATTAGTTACTGCACATCAAAGAAAGTTACCATTCCTTGAAAATAACTTAAAAAAATTTGCACAAAGATGAAGACTTAGACGACAAGGGAAGATGGGGAGAGAGGGGTCAATCTGGTAAGAGAAAAGGTATCTGAGGTGAACAGGGCTACAACATAAACACCTTTATGTATAGCCTGTGCTTGTGGTGAATTGCAGGGTTTCCTACATTTTGTTGTGTAACAGCCTACCAGATTAAATATTATAGTACTTGTGAAGAGATTTGTTACACCATCCATTTCCTAAAGCCAAAATTTTCAAAACACTTTTTTGTCATGTGGATGATGAAGGAAATGTAGGTCACTTTCTTCCCCTCTCTCTTCTGGTTTTCCTGCTTTATATAGCAGTAAATGGACTGCTTTGTCTTAAAGCTTTTCTAACCTCTTTCATTTTGCTTTGGCTTGATCTGCCCTAAAGATCTTTTGTCTTGTACCTGACGGTGGGAACAGTGGAGCCCATAGCAAGGCTAGTCTGCAGGAGTGGAGTTTGTAAATGCAGACCGTAACAAAACGTGCTCACTACCAAAGTAAGCAAGTAAACTAGTTGTTAGCCTTATTGCTCAGGTTTGTTCTTTTGGAGCGTGTTGCATATGCAGTGCTGGTAGACCGTTCGTCCTGAAAGATTCCACAGGCAAGTGAAGAACTGAACTGCAAAGTGTTTCAGAAGCATTTGGTACTGGCACAACTTCCTGCAGATCATTTGAATGTGAGAAGAGTTCAGCCATGCTTAATGACTTTGCTGAACTGATTAAGAATGGGATTTTTTTTGCCAGTCAAATTGCAAAGTGTTGAGAAAGGAAGTTTCTAAACAGAAAAAAGTTTTCTTTTTCCTCTGTGCTTCACCCCTGTTTTCTCTGATAAGCTTGTGCATATTTTATGTGCATACCGTTACCAAGCTGCCCCTTCTTTGCATGTTGGCTAGGAAAAAGTTTCAAATGGTCCAAATTCTCTTTCCATTGAATTTCGCAGCATTGTTGTTGTTATTTTTTAAACTAAGCTGGGAATGGAACTTGGCCCTTGATAAATATTGGGATAATGTGAAACAGTAATGCATGATACAGCCTGAAGAGCTGAGCACCATCATTTAGGGGCAGGGCTAAGAAGTGGGAAAGCTCTGTTTTGCCTCTGTATAGGTCTTCTGGATTAAAAGCTGTTAGGGAACCAGACTAAAAACCGAGTATAAAATAATAACTTAGTTTCAGGTGATATACCATTACATTCAGAACAACACAGGGAATTTAGAGACTGTATTCTGGGTTGGTTGATTCCAGTGTAACCCAATTTCTACGTATCTGAAGCTGCTTATTATGTTTCCAGTGTTACATCGTCATAACTTCCACCAAACAGGATTCTGTTTCTAAATTTATGGGGCATATGTTGTCCACGTGGCAAACTTGATTGCTATAACAAGCTCCTGATCCTTCTGTAAGTTTGCAAGGTTTTCATTGTGCCTGTTACATGTTCGTATTTAAGGCAGCACCATGTGTGTCACCCCAGGTTCTGTAGAAGGCATCCAATCATGTACTGCAAACTGTTAACCTGCTAGTTCTCAAACAAAAACAAGTATACAAAAACCTTTGAAAATATATGTTTATTTTTATTTCTATTTATGGAAAGAGTTGTAAGTCATCACAGGACTCTTCACGTAGGCTTCATGTGCCCTTTTGCCATCTGTATGTATAGAAAAGCTGCAAAGGGATCTTTTCTTTTTAGAATAGGGCAATGACTTGATTATCTGGATTTCAAATAATTGCAATGTTGAAATTATGATAATTTTGAGAGCTTTTTAACAGAGTGCAAGAACCATATTTATTTTTCCAAATGTAAAATAAAACATTTGACTATTGCAAATCTATGAATTCTTTGCTTTGTTTATATAAAAAGTGAATGTTTTACTTTCTATTTTCTTGTGTTAGCAATGCCCTCTCAATGCTATCAGTAGCAGTAGCTTAAATGGGAAGACATACAAACAAAGAAATAAATTTAGAAGCTGTTGGGAGAGCTCTCTTAAATTTATTTCAAATGTTTTAGGTGGTATGTAAGTATTTTCAGCCATCTGTTGAAATTTCAAGATTGTTTTTGCTTTGCTTAAAAGTGTATAACTAACTTTATTTCCCAAATTAATTGCTAGTGGCTCCACTTCCTGACCACCTAGAAGAAATCAGTGATTTATATATTTGTTAAAAGTTAGATAGCATAGGCCATCTAGCTGTAACACACAGTTTTTAATGAGGATTTTAACATGACCTAGTAGCCTATTGCTCATATAAATGCATCTCTTCAGTATGAGATTATATTTGGACTCACCATTTGTTTTTTTGTTTGTTTTTGTGTTCTTTCTTCCTCCTTCCTCGCCACATTTTCTTACAGAGATCAGAATATTCTGGATCCTACTTTGGAATATGTTAAGGTAAGGTACCATTTCTTACCCTCAAAATATTTTATTCGGTATATAACCAGCACTGCCAGAGCATTTCCAGTAATTTGTAGTTAAATAGTGCTTCTGTCTATCTTTTTTGCTACAGAAAAACTAATTATGTAAGTCAGACCACTTTCTGCAAGCTTCAGTGAAAGACTTGTGGGCATTGTGCTTTGGGGGTAGGTTGTATTTTTATATTGGGGCCTCTTTTCAGTTACATGGTGACTACCTATGATCTTGCCTTTGTTAACAGATTAAAAGAAATCCATATTTCTTGCTTATGGATTTCTGGGGAAGCAAAGGAACGCATCTGAAAAATGTATGTCAGACCACTTTCTGCAAGCTTCAGTGAAAGACTTGTGGGCATTGTGCTTTGGGGGTAGGTTGTATTTTTATATTGGGGCCTCTTTTCAGTTACATGGTGACTACCTATGATCTTGCCTTTGTTAACAGATTAAAAGAAATCCATATTTCTTGCTTATGGATTTCTGGGGAAGCAAAGGAACGCATCTGAAAAGATCATAAGACTGTCAGATTTAGGTTTATGGTTTTAGCAATATACTTACGTTACAGTTAAAAATTCACTTCTGGTCCAAAAAGTAACTGGAATCCTGGCAAAATTGTAAGTTCTGCTTTCCTTTTGTATAAGATCAGAGTACTGAAAAAATACATAAATGTGTATTTTGTTAGAATAAATAAAAAAATACTCTGGAGCATTCATAAATCTTATTCAAAAATCAGTCCTGGATTGGCAATATAGAAACTTTGGAAGGAACCTTAGGGATGATGTGATTCTGTACTGAGAGTGTCTTGCAGTGCTGTAATTTCCACTGAATTAGTACCTTTCAACGTGTTTCATTTAAGTGAATATTATTTCTCAGAACCTTGAAAGAATCCAGCGTCTATGTCATGTCTCTCAACAATGGGCTTCTTTAATTGTTGGGCTTTGTTCCCTGTCTTTTAGAAGACCATAATCTTCTGAAAAGTGTCTGATAAACATAGGTTATCCTTGAACATAGGCTATTTCTGTAGCTATTCATGTGGACAGCCTGAATTTCTCAGACACCTGAATTTCTGCTTCAGGTTAGAGTTTGGGTGAGGAAGAGACTGAGGAGAGCCAGTCAACTGGGTTCTGCTGCTAGAATTCCTTCTGTGGGTGTTCATAGTTGAGGGAAATGGAGAGGTGCCCAGGTTAGGGTTCAGGTTGATCAAAGAAGTAAACTAGGAGAATGTAATGCAGTGTTGAGAGGGGACTGCCAAAGGAAAGTGCTGAGAATTAATTTGCCTGAAAGTGCAGAGGGGTCCTCTGCTGGACTTTCTGCCTAGGGTTGGGGTGGAGGTAGGAATTAGGGTTTGGAAGAAGAGAAGGGGAAGAGCAGAACACGAAGGTCCATGGAAAAGGGGCTGCCAAAGGACTCTGAGGACTGCTGCTGGAATTCTGCTCTAAACAGTTAGCTCAGTGTTGCAAGGTCCCTGGCCTCAATCCCAGCATAAAGTTGGGATATGGTAAAGTAGCAGAGACGGAGAAGGCCAAGCCTTCTGAAGAGTACTGTGGAAGAGGAGATGCCAAAGGCAACAAAGTGGTGGATGTGTTAATTGCTCTATTTAATTTACTGTGTATCTTGCACTATGCTGTACAGAGTACGTTGTTACAGTTTTAATAATATGGCCAAGTAGAAGGCAGAGGTTTCATGTGCCAATTCATCAATATGTGTGTCTTGTCTTGTTGCAGCAAGTTCTAGATTATAAATGTGGTTTCTGATCTTTTCAACTTTTCTAGTAGAAGCTTGTCTTGGACTCTTGTCAGTAGCAGTGGTGCTAAGCTTAGTTATTAAAACTTTGATGTTGGGGAGGAAAGCCTGGGGAAAAGAGTCTTAGGAGGAGAGAATACAAGGGTTACCATCCCCTTCTTTTCTCCTTCCTCTTTCAGTTTTTCCTGTCTATATCCCTACCTTTAGTCAACTGTGAGTTTGGTCCCTAGTTCAATGGTATTATAACAGGAATTCTAGACAAGAAATCTTAAACTACAACTTTTGAAAAATATGCAGAAATTGCTTTCTAATAAATATAGCCCCCAAAACCATTTTTTGGCTGTAAAAGTCCAGGCTACTAACAAAACTGATTCCAGAAATGTATTCTTACAGAAACAATGATCATTAATGTCAAATAAAGGAGGATTCTCATAAATTATTTGTTATCGGTTTACTATGACTGTAAAAGATGTGCCGGAATTCGTAACAACAGGATCTTGGAACCGCCTTTGTTGGCTTAAGTTTCAGCAAGTATGTGTTCATTGTCTTCTATAACTTACCTTATGGTAACTATTTTATTAATGTTTTTAAATTTTCCAGCTCCTTGAATAAATTATGATGGCCGTGTTAAGTCAGATATAAACTGCAGAACACTGATCTACTCAGGTTATAAAGCTGAAAGAATAGATTTCTGTAGCATCTCACTATGCTTGTACCAACATCGCCATTTGCACAAGTCTATTTGACATATAATGTGTGCATATTTAGTTTGAGCAAGCAGGGTTGGTGCCAGCTGGGTAGGCTTTGACAGATATTGCTTAAGTGGTGAAAAAAATACCTTTAAATGAAGAAGAGATAGTAAGAGAAGAGGGAGAAAACAACAAGAGCACTTTTGGGAATGCTGTTTTGCTGATTCAGGATACCAAAGTTCTGAGAGACAGATTCAGATTTCTGATGCACAGGAAAATATAATTAGTATTGTCTCTAGGCAAAGAAGTGTTGATTGACTGACTGAAAACACACATAAACTTGAGTATTAAGCATGTATGATGTATCAAGCATACATCAAAACTAACACTAGAACAAGCTAATTGTACACAAAGTCTTGATACTGATTCTTGTTTCTCTCATCTTGCTGTTCAGACTGTAAAGAGAAGAGAGACTTTGGATTAATTTGCCTTGTAAAAAAATTAATTATCTTGAAAGTAGTACATGGCACAAACTTAAGTTGTATTAGGGTAGTCTGGCTGCTGGTGATTCTACCCAAGAGTTACAGTCCCAAGCCAAGCGTACTGTGGCAGGACCCTGAGGGCACTAATTGGCCTGAAGTGTCCTGACAGCCTCACTTAGGACCTCCACCCACACCCACTGCGCAAGGGCTCCATTTAATCTCAGACTCTTCATTTAATCTTCAGGCCCTGCCTGAGCTGTGTCTTAGGTGTGCCTGCCCCTAGCCCTGTTCTGAAGTGCTGTGTGGCAAGCCCTGGATGGACCTTGAACCTGGCCTGTTACCCTGTCTTGCCTGAGGCTCACTGGACTGTGATAGGACCTGTCATGTCATTACCCTGCTCAGCTTGCTTGCATCTTGGTGCTGTGGGACTGCACCTTGTTGGTGAGCGCGTTGCCCACCCTGTGCTCCCGAATTGCCTGCCCTTAGGGAGCAGCCCCACTCTTGCTGCTCCCTGACATGCTAATTGTAGCCAACTGGTTTGAAGGATCCATCCTCGTCACTGATGCGCTTTATCGGGCTGCACAGGCATACCTAGTCTTCAACTCCAAGACAAGCAGCTAGTTTTAAACTAGCTAGATTTAAAAAGTAATTTTAAAAAGGGAAGCTGGGCACAGAGCTGATCCTGCAGCTTCACAGTTGCAAATTAGCGCTGTTTCTGCAGTGATGCAAACATGCTACTTGAGTTTCTTGTGAGTCCCATAAGAAAGGTAATACTTGTTCAGAATGTGCTCCTGCTGGGGGGTGATCAACATCTCTTCAGAATCGTACTCTGTTGTAAATAGAATGCGGAGAATTCATTCAGGTATGAGGAAAAGTAACACGGTTATTTTTTTTGATTCAGTGTGCTCTGTTTCACAGTGAAAAGAATATCATAGTGTTTATTGTGGCAGTAGCGACTGCAAGCAGGCATTGCTGCATAGGGCAGAGACACTGATGGTAAACTTAGAAGCCAACTGTATCAATTTGCTTTTTATACAAACCTTTCCTTGCTAGAATCTGGTGACTGAAAATAATATAAATAATTCCTTGTATTTAGAAATACTCGGGACAGAGGAAAGGCAAAATAAATTGGTTTTTCTCCTGTTTTATTCTGTTCAAGACAGAAAGCACTGATTATAAAATTAATCCTCTGAAGGCGTTTTTTTAGAGAATGCTCTGTATAGATGTATTGTAGTTTCTAATACTTGAATCTAAATTACAGCTCACAAATAGCAGTTTCCTGCATCTTGAATATTGATGTATTAGTTCATTCAGTGTATAAAGAGAGCTAATTATGCAAAAGCAAGTTCTAAGGGGGAAAAAAAAAAGTACTGATTTGCTGGAGTCTGAGTACTGAAGTGTCCATATGGCTTCAACCCTTCCTTTGTCTTCACAGCGTTGCCGAAACCATGGTCACAGTTAAATGGCTCTTTCAAAAACCCTTTTATGGTAGAAGAGAAAACAGGCCAGACTGCTTAGAGTCAGGCTGCTAACCAAGTCATGAAAGAGATTTACGGACACAATAGCACGTTGTACATTCTGTGAGATTTTTACAAGTTTTATGAGCCAAATAATAGATCCATTGGTAGTCTCAGCAGGTTCTTCCCACACCCTGAGTCTGCACATCCACAGAACAGACTCCTGCAGGGGAGAAAGGATCAAGTGCTGGCAGCTTTGAGTGTGTCAGAGAACTTCTTGTGAGTCGTTTTGATCAGATTCGTGTGAACTAAAGATAGCTTTCTGTCCCATTCCTATTCACTATAAATACTTTAGGATCTTTTAATAGAAGTCTGTGCTGTAATCATTAAGGCTGTATCAGGGTGGAAAGAAAGAAAAAGTTTCTCTCCTCCTTTCATGGAAACCTTTCGAGCATTTCCTGTGGAAATAATGATAATAATTACAGAAGTACTTATCAGCGATGAGTTGCTAAGTATTATTATGGCCTGCAGTTTTGGAGTCGTATTTTAATCCATTAGCGGAAAAATTACAAAATTTATGACTGATTGTCTGCTCAGCATGGTCACGAGGGACGTTTATATTTAGATCCAGGCTTGAAAAAACTATCACTGGTCTAAGGAAGTTACAGCTGCAGAAAAACATTATTCCCTTGTGAAGTTCTACTGAAGGATTCTTGTTTGTCTCAGCCCCATAGTGTTCATTTTTTCCCCCCTATTTTCACTCCTTGATTTTGTTAGAAAGCAAACTGTTATAGAAATTATTGTCATTTATGACGGTTTCTGTAAGTGCAACTGAAAATAAAATTCTTATTACATTCCGATGTCTTGGTTGTTTTCTGTAGCTTTGCAAGATAGGACAGTATTTTGTGGGTTTAATTCAACTTCAGGGTGATGATCAGGTGATGAGGTTTATTGATGCACAGTTTGTATAGTTAATTGCACAAATTCATAGTATAGTGGATGCCAATCACATACATGTGTGGGTGTTTGTCTCTCATCATTCTAATGGCTGTGCCAAGAAGATGACATGGTAATACTACTATCAAAAGTGAAGTTTGTAAGTGGGTATGTATGTTTGGGAAAGTTTAGAAAAAAATCTGTGTCAGCATGACAAGTTGTCACGGTTTGGTAAAGAATTCTTCCTGATGACATTGAAATTTCATTGCAAGGAGCCTTTTCTAGACATGGAAATATATTGGAGAAATCCCCACCCCACTGGAAAAGCTGCCAACTGCAGTGTATACCAGTTCATGAGCTGCTGCGTATCACTCTCCTGTGGAGACTTGCCTGTTGAGATGCGAGTTGTGACTTGTGAGCGGAAAGTTTGTTGGGTTTCTGCATTGTCTGACAGTGTTATACATTAAGTATCCGAGCTTGGAGGAATGCCTGACACGAAGGCACCAAATGATCAGGAGGTTCTTTTTGAGTCTGTAGCTCTATTTTTTTTTTTTTTATTATTTTTTTTTCCTTTTTGCAACTGCAGCAAGGGCAACAGCATCACAGAAGGTGGAATTATCAGATGGAATGTATTTTGTCGAGGAGAAAAGGAGTATGCCCATACAGCTGACTTTGACTTTACACATCTCTCTTTGCCATTACAGATTTGACATCCAACTCAAAGATCATTATTGGTGTCAGTGATGCTTCAATCAGAGATATTTACCTTTTTTCCCATGTTTCTCTACTTAGTAGGAACTGAAGCGTCACAAACATCACTCCATAGCAGTTGCTTCTTGTATACAAGCTGTATAATTCGGAGACATATGATCCTGTTAGAGTTAATCTAACGTTAAATACATGTATTTATCTGTCTCACAATGAAAACTCATTTTTGAGGTTTGATGGGTAGTTGCTAGTTGTACACTGCCCTCTGCTGGAGAAAGAACACTGTAAAGGTATATTTTTTTTAAATCAAATCATGGCTATTAAAATCACATTTTTTTCATAATAATTTCATTGTAACTTTCGTAGTAATAAAAAGACTGTAGCCTGCCTGTTGGAAGTTGGTTGCTTTTTTTCTCCAGAGGCACAGAATGGGGGGGGAAGATTCTCCCCCTCCCCGCCAGTAAGTTATAGAAGTAGGTCCTAGAGGGAACTTGAGAAATTTCTTTGTCGGGGTGTCACTGAGATTGAACAAATCAGAACATCTATTCTAACAATCTCCAGCAAAAGAGATTCCGTAGCCTCCCAAGATAATCTGTTTTACCTCCCAAACTAGATTAGTCTAATGGTCTTTTCATTGTGCCTGTGGAAAAGTTTTTCCTTAAAATATGAAAATGTGACGTAAATCATCTTTTTGTACATACAGGTGATTTTTTTTTTTTGTCCATCTGTGTTCTTTTTGTTACCTTGATTTAATTTTCTAGTGGGATAAGTTTTGGCTGTTGCAATAAGTTGGACAAATCATCTTGTCTTGTACTTTTAATCCTGTTCTGGTAGCAGTCAAGTTTCGGGTAGTAGAATTTTCTCCTCAGCCTTATACCAGGCTTGTTTCTTACAACATGTGCCCTTTCTCTACTTAGAAGGGGCAACTATTTCTTAAAGTATGCATGACAGTTACTCCTAAAAGCTTTCAGCAGCCCAGGAAAATTTCAAAAAAAGACTTAAGGAGTTACATATGTAGTTGAAATTCAGCAGCTCTCAAGTAGTTAATTCCCCTAAAATCATTATGAGAATCTTGCCCTATTTATTTGGAGTTAATGAATACTTGTTTTATTTGATAGAATGCAGTTATCCGTAATTAGTGATGGAATCTTGCACCCAAGTTTCAGTATTTTCTCATGTTGAATTTTGTTTGACCAACAGGCTAGACCCTGAAAAGATGGTTGAGTCAGCGGTTCTGTAATCTTTTGGGTGCAAAGTGATGAATAAAATCTAAGCTGGTCCTTGCAGTAAATATGCAGGAAGTATGATTCTACAGCTCTGCAAGACAATGCACTTTTCAGTCTACTGTCCTAGTTCATGTTTTCCTAGTAGGGAGATTCCCAAGTTAGCCTGTTACTGTTTGGGGCTTTTTGTTCTTTCCCAGCCCCCAATTCCTGAATGACCTGATTAGCTCCAAGAGCTGGGTTTGCTGTGGGTTGTGGAGTTTTTGTTGTTTGGTTTTTTTAGCATACTGTGAGGAGGGATTTTTTTTCTTTGTAAATGATAATCCTCATATGAATTCAGTCAAGTGGATAGTGGCTTTCTAATTATTCTGGCCTTATTGTGAAGTCTTCTAGCAGTGGCTCTTGCATTCCCTTCTCCTGATGCTGAAATGGACTTTAGGGTATTTTGCTTATGGAGCATCTTTTGTAATGCTGAGTATGCTTTGGTAAATCTAAAATGTTGATAATTCTTACAGCAGCATGCATTCTCTCCATTTGCCTGCTAAGGGTTAATCTTACATCTATCCTACCATGAATTTGACCCCGTTAATGTCTGTATTCTACTTCTTGTATTATTCCTCATTAACTCTTAAATTATGTCTGATCTGGAGTCATCAAAAGCCACTACATGCACTGAGATTGCACTGAGCTTTGGGTTGAAAACTCTATAAAATTACTTTGCACTAATTTCCTTAGCACCAGTAGTAATAATAGTGACAGTAGATACTTAAATGATCTTTTCAATATCTTTGTTAGATGATCAGTAACTACTATCAAGCCTTATTCACAGATGAGAAACATAGACTGGAAAGGTCTGAGTCTGAAATACAGGATAGAAGTTTTGAGGTACAAAGAAATATTTTTCTTATTTTGTCTCTAGCAATCTTCTGAAACTTGGATTTAAATGAATTACCCTTTTTCTCCAAAATATTAATGCCTGTGGCTCTCAAATGCTGACAGTTATACCTTGCTATTGATAATATCCCCAAGTCAAAATGACAGTGTCAGTTTAAGTAGTAGATGGTGACATGCATTTACTTTTCAAAGAAAGGAGAAAAAAAGGGTGGTTTTTACTTTTAAGACATTGTCTGGTTCACCTTGATTTGTGATCTTTTTTTCTTGCAAGCAGAGTTATTGTATCTTCTATCAGATACTGTGATTGTTGAAGTCGCTGGTCATTACTGACACACAGTGCTTTCCTGTACCGAATTAGGCCAAAGTGTAATCCTGGACCCAATCCATTGCATTGCAGTAGGCGCTGTATTGCCTCATTTGCCAGAAAAGAACAAGCCATTTCCCACAAAAGTGGTACTTATGGGGAAGAAAGGAAGGTGCTGAATTATAATATTGCTATGCCTAATTTTTTCTACCTCATCTGTAGTGAACATTTTATCTATCTTGGTAAGAGCAACCCCATGCATAATGAAAAGGATCTGAAGATTTGAGTGGAGAGTAAGCAGTAAAGTGCGTAGAACTTAATCTTCTTGTAAAGTGAGTTTGGTTTTCTTTCCATTTTCAATTTCTGTGCAAAAACTCGTGTCAATTGGCACGAAGAGAAGAAAAAGGTATCTGTCTGTCTGTGTGATGGCATCAGCTGGAATTCTTACAGCTTACGGTAGGCTTTTATATACATATATGAATAGGAGTGTATATATAAAAAAGGTATGAGTGCTACAGGGAATTTTACTCCTTTTCATGTGAGAGATTTAAACTGTTAGTAACAGCAGAGATCTGACTACAGTCTGCCATCTTTTGTGTTGATCTTTTCTTAACTGTTGCTGAGCTCTCTCTCTTGTGTGGAATACTTATTTTTCGATTCATTTTGGGCTTTCAGTATTGTTCCACAGGAACTGTGCCTTAAAGATGATAGTTACTGATGTTGTTGGATCCTTTTTATAATTTTGAAGATGGACTAATAGCAAAAGCTGACTGGAACATGAAAATATGTATATTTAACTCCTTCATAGCAACACCTTACTGAAGTTGATTTTTTTAAATGTATATAAGCATATGAACCACAAGGGGGAGTGAGTATATAGCTTGCGGAAGGCAGATTATTAATGAGCATTTTGGGTACTCTTACTGATAAAGCCTATGGAGGTAAAGCTCCTAATCTCTTGGAGCTGTGTTTATAGATGATAATTAGAGTAAGAGTGGTACATTGTGTGTGTCTGTACATCTTGCCTCTTTTTGGAGACATACTGTTTAGATACAGTTTGGCCTGGGGAGAGGGCAGCAGAAGGAGCATTAGTACATTTCAGTTGGGATGCCCTCTGTTAATGTGTGCTGTCAAAGGAGCAGGTTTGTCTGAGATTTTTTGTATGTCAGATACTATTAGGAACGAAGCACCTGCACAAATGAGGGAGTATAATGTTATGTTGGCTAGCTAGAGTACCCAGAGGTCATTTGCCTCCGTGCCCTCAAATCCGTCCGTTAGTAAACTGTTGAGAGGGAGGTATATGAGCTGAGGTGAGCTTGCTGCTTTTGCTTCATCAAAGTGTATTGTGCAAAAATGTGGGAGGGAGACAGGCCTCTTCAAACTCACACATGCTGGTAAAGACTTTTGAAAAACTGAGCTCTGACAGAGCCCAAGTGACTTGTGAGTTTTATTTTCAAGTGCTATGCATCCAAAATGTCCCTTTGTATAAAAGGGAAGTACTTTTAGGGTATTCAGGAGTTTTAGATAAATAGCTGATTTTGAAATGCCTCCACTTACCCTGGTGAAGTAACAGAATTTTTTCATCTTTGAATTATATTTGGAATTGGTATAAATCTCAGACAAACACTTTACTTTGACAGGACTGGGGAGGCTTTCAAAAACAGAAATCTGAAGTTAGCGATTGTGCTAATGGCTTTTTTTTATATGCGAGAGAGGTCTTGTACACTGTCCAGCAAAGGTAAAGTTAGACGAATGACAGCAAACTCAGCAGGAAAGGGAAGAAAATATGAACCATAAGTTGTGAACTAATTCTGAACAAAAGGAAATTCATGCCTTTTCATATTTTCTTTTCTTTTTTTTTTTTTTAATCCAAGGAATAAATTGAAGGAAAGACGGGCGAGACATTACAAAATTGCTTCATGTTTGTATATGGGTTGGCAGGCAGTAGATGGAGCTCAAGAATATGTATACTGGGTTTTGGTAGGATCAATAAAACCTGCTGGTGGCTTCTTAATAGGAAGATGGCTGGTAGGAAAACCAGGCCTATTGCCAGATGACTTTAGAGTTTGTATGTTTTAGTTATAAAAGATAAGATTTTTCAAAGGTATTTGAATGTCTTAAAGTGCAAATTAGGACCTAGTAGGAAGCTCATAAGCAGGTTGGGCGCTTATTTTTTGTGGCTGCCAATCTGGGTTTTTATATGAGTCAGACTTTGAAAGAGATTTATTCAAGCAGCATTGAAAACTAAATAGATGCAAATTCTGTTTTCTCACTGTTCCTGTACAACTGCAGCGTATTTCTGACTTTGCCTCACAGAACTGCGATAGAGAGGAGGAAGAAATTATGCTGACCTCTCCCATACCACGCCCGTGCAATGCAAACAAGTGTAATTACAGTTGCAGCTGTATTTATTGATTTATGATCAGAAGCTGCACCAACAACAGTCTGCAGGAAGTGAGCTTATAGAAGAGAACGTGAAAGAGTCAGTTCTATTAAGAATTGCCACAGGAATAGTAGGACATGAGCTGGGTGATGGGACTTAATGCGCCCGTAGACAGTTGAGTTAGGAACAGATAAAAGTAAGCAACGCTTTCTGACAGTGTTGTCATCCCCTTTCTTCACTTATTCTACACTTTAAAAAGTGCTCAGCTGTGAACAGTTGGGCGCTACCTGTATTTGAAAGCATCCCCCACAGAACTTTGCTAGAGGAGATGGGCCATGTCTGACGGACTGAGTACTAAGACTAAATGGTAGTGGGCATTGTGAAGATGTTGTTTGCATGGACAAATTATTTATCAGTTGTTGTCCCTCGTTTTCTGACTTCTTCTTACATTAAAAAGCACAAATAACTAGTTATAGAGAAAAGTCTTGTGTATTAAACAAAGAACGTTTCAATCTGAAGATTTAAATGCTTTGATTTTCTTTGGGTTTTTTCTTTCAGATTTTATTCATATTGTACTTTATTACAACCTTACGGGTGCCATTTTATAGCCACAGGCAGTCACAACCATAGTTAGATTGTGCATATGCACTGTGTAATTTGGATGTATCTGTATTCCAGACGACGTCATTAGTCCAGCGACAGTGAGCAGCATGTTCTGGATTGGCTGCGTGCTGTATCAAATCAGATTTATATCGTTGACCCTTGTACGGTACACCATGCCTTCTTTCATTTACAGCTGGCTTTCTGCCTGGATTGTTTACTTTCATTTAGCGGAGAGAAATCTAAAGCATTACCTGTATTTCACTTCAATATTGTTAGGCTGATGTAAAACCTTAAATGATTTGTTGATGTAGTACTAAGTAACAGTGGCAAGCCACCAATTCCCTCATCTAATTTAGTCTGAAATTATTTCTCTGTAATATGAAATCACAAATCATAATTCTGTGTGTGAATTATAAGCACTTCCATGAACATGAGTGGTATTTGGTTCAGAATAGCTTCTCGTAGAGCTGCAGACTGTTTCGATAACTTCAGACTGCTTGTGAGTTTTTGAGTGTTTATATTTTTATGGAGTTTGGTTGCTTTACTCGGGCCACTTACAACTTTGAAGCCAAAGACGACTTTTATTTTTGTGTGTGTGTGATGAGAGAGAAAGAAACCAAACCCCCCTAGAGAAATGATCCCTACATTCTATCTTGTTTAACCTGTACGATTAAAGCAGCCTAAGAGGATTCCCACAGAGCAGGTTCACACTATCCAGTGTGAAGGCTTCAAACTCCTGCATATGTAATGTGCTGTGAGTGGAGCTGGACACAGTTTAGATGTGTCAGGGGAACAGTCCCAATATGCAGTGCTGGGTGAGTAATTTAAACCAGACCATGAAAACACCCTAAATAACTCTAGAGGCTTTGTAACAACACAGATGGGGTTGGCAGAGATACCTTAATTTCTCTTCCTGATGGACTATTAGGAACTCACACAGAATATATGATCAAGTGTCCTTAAACTCATGTGGCCTTGAATTCCATGACTTAGAAATCCTTTCTTAATGAACTTAGTTATCAAAACCACTCTGGCCAGCCATCCTTAGAAACAGATGAAGGGGTTATCAGATATTTTAAGATTCTTGGCAAGAATCTTTGAAAACAAAGAAATGAAGCTGATGGTTGATCTGTTGATAGAATAGAATCATTAAGGTTGGAAAAGACCTCTAAGATCATCGAGTCCAACCATCGACCCAACACCACCATGCCCACTAAACCATGTCCCTAAGTGCTGCATCTACACGTCTTTTAAATACCTCCAGGGATGGGGACTCA
>NW_008794451.1:2364830-2435581 GCF_000699145.1 Aptenodytes forsteri
TGACTGCTTCCTCTTGGATTACGGGGGGTTCATCCTGCTCGCCGTCCCTGTCTTCCAGCTCAGGGGGCCGAGTACCCTGAGGATAACTGGTCTGCCTGTTAAAGACTGAGGCAAAGAAGGCATTGAGTACCTCAGCCTTTTCCTCATCCTCGGTGACAATGTTGCCCCCCGCATCCAATAAAGGATGGAGATTCTCCTTGGCTCTCTTTTTGTCATTAATATATTTGTAAAAACTTTTTTTGTTGTCTTTAACGACAGCAGCCAGATTGCATTCTAGCTGGGCTTTTGCCTTTCTCATTTCTTCTCTGCACGACCTCATGAGATCCCTGTACTCTTCTTGAGTCGCCTGCCCTGATGGTGGAGAGCATTAGAAATACATCAATAGATTGACTTAGCAGAAAGATTGTATTTGATGTTTCTAAGGTACAAGAAACAAATGGTTTATTTCTCATGTGCAGAGTCTAAGAACCCAAAGTACCAGCAAAAAGTCGCAGGACAGGAGAGTGAAAATGTGGCTAAACCATCCTTTGTTTATCTGAGTCAATATTTACAAGTGTAAAGCTTACCTACGTATGAAGTATAATTTGGAGCAGCCTGAAGGCTGTTCTCAATCATGCTGGCTGAAAACAGCTCCATGATAGCCAGCAGTGCAGGAACTATCATACTATCACCCAGAGGTTTCTCATGTACTCTTTGAGATTCCTTCCAGTAGTCTTAATTTTCATGCTGCTGTATCACAGTGTCGTGCAAAGGTTCTGGTTCTGACTCTTACTAATGTGTCATCCATTCATTGAACTATATGTGCAGAACTCATGTTAACCTTTAATAAAAACAAAAATCCCATTAGTTTTGTTTAAAAAAATTAGATTCGCTATCTAAATAAAGCACCCTCTTTCCTGCCAGTTACACTGTTGATAAAAAGTGCCAGCAGCTGCTGTATGAAATTGTACAGTATTGTTTTTTTAAGGTTCATTATTTCTGGCATTCTCACAGCATACATCATTTTTGATTCTTTACTTACTCCATTACAGACAGGAAATAAGGAACTGGCAATTACCATCTGTAATTTATGCCCTGCTGTTCATGTTGAGCTGTGGATGTGACACTTAAACTTTTTTCACTGCTGCTTAGTGACAAGCCTTTCAAATGAAAAATAGACACGCCCACATTGAATACATATTAGGCCAAATTTACTTTCCAGATTGAGCTGTGCTATTCCCATTGAAGGGGGGAGATTGTGCCTACAATCCAGGGAGTCTGTTGAAGATATGCCCATTATGTACCTTTGCTCTCAGTAGGGAAAAGACTAGAGGGGGAATCTAGGTCCTGTTGAAAAGGTTTGGGAAGATGATTCATATGCAAAGACTTTTTTCTTTGCCTCCTTTGTGTTTTTATTACTTGTTTTGGGGGAAGGAACCATACTGAGAATTTTATCATTCAGACTAGACCAATGGAACTATACCAGTAAGTATCCCTGGGTAAATGAGTCATACAAGAAGTTGCAAAACTAATAGGTCTTTAAGACATGAATGTACGTGTAAAGTTACCGAGGCCTGGGGAAATACGCATGTGTTAGCTAGTGAACTACAATAATGGTTGGATTTGCAATCTAGAACTTGACAAAGCAGGAAAACGTGAGTACATAAAGGATACTGCATCCTCTCTATTGTCACAAGTACCGTATCATGCTACTATGGGGACTTGGGTGTTGTTTTTTTCTTTTTATAAAGTGCTTCACGTTGAACTCTGTTAGAACTGCCACTCCAACCCTCAATATTTTGGAAAGTTGGAGTTTTTTATTCTTGGTGATGATTGACAGCCTTTGTCTAAATTCCAGTGGAGGTTTACTCATTCCTAGGTCATAATACTTCTTGTGCCTCCCCCCCACCCCCCATAAAGAACTCCTCTCCTTTTTGGAACTTACTTCTAGTTCTTTTCAGAGCAAACGTGGCCCACCTTATTTTGCATTGCTAAACCAGTTGGTTTCTGCTACCAAAATAGATCAGTCATCCTACTAGCGTTTCTTGTCACGTGCTGTAGTTTTGAGTTACTTGTCTTGATTGTGTCTGTTCATGATATTCCAAATGAAACTTTAGTGTATTGTGCAGTGATACTTATCCTTTCTTGTCACCATTATAAAGCAGAAATGCCTTGACGGATGCATTCTTGAATTTCATTTCCCTTTTTGTTGTTTTTTTTCCCTCCCTCTCTTCTGTAAATTGGATTAGGGTGTTATAAGAACTTCTTGATGAAGATTCTTCAAAAATACAGTCTTTGATGAGATGTCCTCCCACAGTACCAAAAAACTCCAGACAAGAAGTCACAGTTGAGGCTTTTGTGTTTGGAGTTCTGCAGAGTATCTTTTCATCTTCTCTTCTCTTGCTACCTGCTAGAGCAATCCTATGGATTTCCTCAAAGTGGAAAAAGAAGTTAAAGTAAATTAAAATATGCTGCAGCATAGAGTAGAGAGAAAAGGAGGATACTTTCACATTCTTAGTATTTATCTACTCATTCATTGTCTGAGTTTGTCGTAAACTACTTGGAGAGGCATTTCCTCTCCCCAGCTATAGCAGGACTCCATCTTCAAAGTAATTATTTTCAGCTTCTTTTCTGAGCCAGTCTTTCATCCTTTTTTCTTGCCAGGGTAATCACTTTTCAGTCCATTTAATGCCCTGATCTTTTATTCCTACAGAGTTTTCCTTTTCTCGAAAGAGTCGCAGGCATAACATCTCCTACACATGGCCAAGTAGTCTGACTAGCTTTTTGAACGTTCTAGTTTTAGTGCTTAACTTGGTGCTAGATACCTGCAAACCTTAGGTGGTCAAACAGGTAAGAGAACTTCACACATCACGCTTCCTTTTCTTTGTTATCAAGACTGAGGCTTCCTTTTCTTTTTGGATAGGCTCTCCATCCCGCTTGCCTTGAAAGGCAGTGCACATTTTATGGCTTTGCTTTGCTCAGTGCTGCTGCTTGGTTTATGTGCCAAGTCCCATTCCTTGATGCAGGCACTGAGGGCACTTCACATTGTTCAGTCAATGTGGGAAGGAAGTACACTATTGTTAGGTGAGAAGTATTGCCTTGCAAGGAATACCTGGGGACATCAATAAGCATTTAATATGTGTGCCCTCCTAATTATGGAATGTATTTCTTGCTGATGAAAAAGACAAGTAACTCTTCTTTTTAACCACTCCTTGGGACTAACTTATTCCTAATCTGAGATCTGAAATATCTGTGACTTCTGGACTTTTTGCCATCCAAGTTATAAATGACTGATCTCTTCAAAGTTTCTCTTTTTTAAGTGTTACGGGCTTTCTTGTACCCCTCAATCCAGTGCATTTTGTTTCCTTTCGCCAAGTCTGTTAACTGGGCTGCTATGGAGGTGAGGTCTTGTCTCTAACAGCTATTATAATTAGCCAAGTTATTTGTCTTCGTTCTTGAGATGGCCTTGAGGTATGTAGGACAGATTCTTTGCTGATGAGTGGTTTACTGGTCAGTAAGCTATGGACTATGCCGTCCAAGAGAATAGAATCACAGGCATAAATAAAGCTGCTGCTTTTTTTTTTTTTAGTGTTTATTTTTACTTTGCCAAATCAGAGGTGTTCTTGAATTCAGATCTTTCGTTCTCTAGCAGTTTGCACAATCCCATGGGACTGTCACCAAGCTAAAGCTGTCCACTGATGGCTTTAAATACTAAAGGTACCTTGGTTGCACCGCTAATACTGACCATGCTGACAGTGTTGGTTTCTTGCTATTTTTTCCAAGGACTGCTTGCCAGAAGCTTCCTAATTAAAAATAAACAGACATACCATTTCCTTGGTTACCTAAGCTCTAAGGGTGTAATTCTTATTTGAGTATGAAGAGTAACAGTTGTCAAACAGTAATCAGCTGCTTTTCCTCTTTGTTTTTTTGTTTTATATGTATATTATTGATGATGCAGATAGAGACATTGCATGATTGAGCTGGAGCCAACTGATTAAGCCTTTATCAGCACAGGGAGACAGTCAGGTATTGTATCTCATCAAGAAGAGAAGTCTGCCTTGAGCTGGTGGCTCAAATACATCTCAGCCAGGGGATACCAAGGGAGAGGAGCTAGGATTTCACTGGTGAGTGAAACAGATCACATGAGGATTCTGGCACTTTATATGGCATGCTGGAAGCAAGCGTGCTAGCGGCCACTGAATTGATAGTATCTGCTTCAGCTGTGGGAAGTGTCCTGGACTGATACGTGAGAGGGGGGTGTAGCAGCTCTGGCAGGCAGGGGTGATACTAAAGAGCTTGCTAAACCTCTGAAAACTGCTAATAGTGACTGTTTATCTTAGTCTTGAGGAACCACAAACAGCAGAACTGAAAATGCCGAAGGACTATAATGTTTTTCAAATGCTGATTGCAGCACTTTGCTGCTTTTATCATCGTAAGTCTATTATCAGAGTCAAGGTAGGTGCCCTTTTTCAATAACAGTAAATACACCGTGTGCTAGTCAGTAATGCTTTTAGTTTTTGTTCAGAAGTGTTTGTTTTTATACAATGGTTGGGTACAGTATGTTTCTGTTCTAAAGAACACCTTTAGAATTCACCATTGTCTTGGAGGGAAGCTTAAACAGCTTTCAGTTTTATGAGCCTGAAGCTGACTGTCTTTATGCTTAGGCACTAAGTTAAAAATGCCCTGGTTTGGGACTTGCTGAAGAGAATTTTTGCAACGTTTCAAGCTTTCAGAATTTAACTGATCAGACCACTCGGTTCCCTAACTTTTTCACCTACTTGCTGAAAACATAGGCTATTGTGCTCAGAAGCTTAGGTTTTTTAAAAACTTCAGACAATTTGGGACTTGTCCTTGTATTTTAGAACTTTTTTAATTACAACCTACACAGAATCATATACTCATAGAATGGTTTGGGTTGGAAGGAACCTTTAAAGATTATCTAGTCCAACCCTCCTGCCATGGGCAGGGACATCTTTTGCTTCATGCAAAAATGCACTATATGCACTATATGCAAAGAAAAAGCCTTTATAAACATTTCAAGCCACACTTATGGAAGTGTCTAAGTGACCTGGGAATTGAACTGTAATCAGGTGGGGTATCTAACTACTTCTGAAGATCTACGAGCCACACCTAAGCTCTTAAATAATTTTATTTAAGATTTATGCTTGAATTTTCTCTGAATGACAAAGTATCAGCTCTGTAAGTCACTGTGTAATGTGTACAGATTTTCTGGAGCACTTGCAATGAGGAAGGATGTGAAGGTTGCTATCTTCTGGCCTGTCGGCTTTCAAACTTCGATGGAGGCACTTAAAAGTTGGGAGCTGCTGCCCCCTTCTCTCTCCTCTAGTGATTTAGCCTTTTAACTGTCCATTTCTGAAAGTGAGGCATGGGGCTCAGTCTTTTGGGCACACAAAAGTGACTCTGATCAGGCTGTCTTCTCTTTCTCACTGGGACAAATGTCAGAAGTTATCATCAGAATGGAGAGCTAAAGATGCTCTCCTGTTCCTGTAATTAATTTTCATTTTCATTCCAATTTTAAGCATAAGGCTTAAGTCTTCTGTTCTAAAACTTTTAAAATGACATTGGGTTTTATTATTGGCTAGCAGAACAGTTCTAAAACCGTTGTTCTTGACCATGCATGCCCTTTGTTTAACTTGGCATGAATTTCTAATACCTAAAATAACGGCAGTGTTGTCATGGCAACTTTCCATTTAGTCTAATCCATATAGTCTCTAGAGAAACTGAAACATTAATAGTGTTTGCTGTATGGAGGGTAAAAAATAAAACCTTTTATGTAGAGACAAATTACAGCTGGGCTCTTTCAAAAATAAGGTTCTATTTAAAGAGATTTGCAGCATTTAAAATAGATTTGAACGCATGTGTTCCAGCATGCAGATTTAGCATTAGTTGAATCTGATGAACTGCTATTTTAAGAAGTTCTGATGGTAGGAAACTGGGGTGCGTTTGCTGAAGAGAAAGTGGCTGTAGGTATAGAAACAGCTGGTGGTCAAATCAGGTAAGGTCTGCACCTTGGGGCCAAATGATGTACGTTCCGTTAAATGCCAAAGTGCCTAGGATGGTATGAACACCCGAGCCTAAGTTGTCTTCTTACTTAGTTTGTGAAAACATACCACTTAAAGCAAAATCAGTTTGTGTAACTAGATGAGATTAATTCTTAGTTTTAATAGTAATTACAATTGTAATGAAATACCAAATTGATCCATAAATAAGCACGCTGAAGTCTGCAGCTACCTCTGAGAGATTCAGATTTTTTGCTGCACCAAGATAAATTCATTGTAATTATGTTGTCCAATTTAATTGAAAACAGTATGTGGCCAAGCTCACAGATGCCTCATTGTGTCCCATCAAAGCACAGGAAACACCACAGCACTTGAGTCCTCACGTTTTGCTGTACTTAATTTTAGCCTGTGAAATTAGGATCTCAATAGCAGATGTTTGGTTTGTTTTCCCATACATTAATAGAAAATATAATGATCAGTGCAGAAGATCTGAACTTGGATCAACTCATTCTTCAGTCATGATGTGTCAGTATCTTTTACAGTCCCATTTGGTTTTAATAGCTGTTTACAGTTAAGGTCAGCTTCTACATTTGAGAAAAATAAAGGGAAACTTCAAGGCAAGGGGTCCTTGTTTGTGGTTAAAAAAAAAGAAAGTGAAGAGAGAATTCTAAATTAGACTTGCGCCACTTCCAAGACAAAATATTGTTCTTTAATTTTTGCATTTTTTGGAAGTTAAGAATTAAGTTAAGACTAAATCAGTGATAAACGGTGACTTAAAAAATGAAGAGGTCTAAATTAATAAAGTTAACTTTGCCAGAAGACAGGGGTTTTTTAGTTCTAGCTAGTATGGTTGTCATGATCGGAGGGAAAGACCTTGAAGTTGAAGTATTTTCATTCTTAATTCTCTGCTATGATTCACCCTCAGCTGAAGCTGCGCAAAAGGGGAAAGCCACTCAAATTATCAGGACTGCCAAGTTTTAAAACTTCCAGCACGTTGATCTAGCTCATTACTGGGTAATGTACTAATGCTATGAATGTGGCATGCGTAAGAAGCCTTTTATAAGCAGCTACTAAGCATGCAAGTGCCATCTCTTATCTTGGATGAATTGCAAACACTTTTTATAGATAGTAGATCTTAATTAATATTTCTTCAGTATGTGATGATCTAAATCTGTTTCACTGGCATCCTTGGGCTTCGTGTATCCAGTTTCAGCATGTATGTGGAGGCAGTTGGATTTGATAACACGACTTTACAAGTCATCACCATGCAGCATTATGGGTCTGCCTTTTTGATGTTAGATTTGTTGTTGTTGGAGAGGGCCAGACGGGAGAAGACTGACTTATCAAAATGATGTGAGATTTTGTATAGCTCCCTGAACTTTGATTCCCCGTTGTCTTGCTGCTGAGTTTGAGTTTTGATGAGTCTTATACTATATAATTTTTTTCAATTTCCCATGGTAATTTTATACAGTTTTATCAAATTTTCACTGCAGTATAGCCTCTATCGTGTATATATATAGATAGCAGAGGGAGCACTGGTGCTCTGTAAGTGATTCCTGTTCGATGGGAATGGGCACATTCTCCAGTAGATATTTATGCATTTAACTCCTTGGTAAGACCTTTCATTTAGGTATTTCTCAGATTAAAACAAAAAAAACTACCCAACTTCTAAAATCCTTTAGATTTGGTAGTCAAAATCCTCGGGGCCACTGAGTGAGGAGATTAGGATTTGACTAACTCTAAACTCAGGATTTATCGGGATCCATATTCCAGAAATGAGGCTGTCCTCCTACCTCTGAATGTGGTCACCTAGAAAATTAAGGGATTGTTATCGGTGTAGTGTTGTAGTGGAAGGTGGATGCAGAGTCCGCTAGAATTACCTTCAGTTAACATTAGACTGAACTTGGTACTAAAAGCCTTTTTTATTTTCCTCCTCCCGAACAAATATCTCGCTTATTAGTTAATAAAAAATGGCCACTTTTCTGTGAATGTCAGGCAGGTTATGTTGTTCATAGTGGCAGACTGAGAACATGCCCATGATGGGGTTTATTTGATTTTTAAAGAGCCGTCACAGTCATGATGGAAGTTTTCATAGTGATTTGTTATCTTCATCAGTAACCTCAAAAGTTGTCACCTGTTACCTAAACAAGCACACAGAAATCTTGTGGCTTCAAAATTGCCATCCTCCTGTATTAATTCATCTCTCTGATTAATTCAAGATTTCTCTCCTGTATCTTGGGCATGGCGAAAGCTTATATATTATTTGTTCTATGTCTCAACCAACCAATAAGCCACTAGAAAATAAAAATAAAATCCTGCGGAAGTTGGCAGTCGTCTACGTGAAGAGACTTTTATCATCCATTTTGTACCTCCCATTACTTAACATAGCCCTTGTTATAGTCCCGTGTGAACTTTGTGCACTCCGGAAGATAAGAGAAAACTGCCCCTGTGAAGAGCATTGCCACAGTTGTAGCTCAAAATGTCAAAGTTAATCAGAAAATGGTTTCCTGAATTTAGAAACTCCCTTTTTCCCATTAGTTCTTTCTCAAAATAACTATTTCAGAAATAACTCTGTCTGTATGTTCTTGTCACTCTGTAAGTTCTTGGCCAATGATACTACTTTTTTGTACAGGAGAAAATAAGGACCGACAAGAACGTTTTTAAAGATGGAGAGTCTGGTTCTGCATGGGTATTCTTTTAAATGCCTAGTGCAAGTCTGTTGGTTTTGGTGGCCGATTAGTAGAGTTATAAGTGAAATTAAATACATTGTACTCATTATAAATAAAATTAAAACATATTATAAATGGATGTAACTGTATGTTTTAAAATGCTTGTACTCATAGTGCCAGACAGGCAGTCTGATCCGGATCACAAGAGCACAGGGTTAGAGACTTAAGGGATCTCTGCAGCCAGTGAAGTATATCTTAATCCAGAATTGGAACTTTGACAATAAAATATTCATTTTCTGTATGAACAAGTTGATTGCTCTCCAGTGGTTTGGAAATAGAATAATTTCATTAATTTTTCACTTTTCCAGATGTTTTTAGTGTCCTGTGTCTGTGCGTCCCCTCCCTTCTTTCTTGTTTCACATCTTTGTCTTCCCTCTTGGTATTTCCTGTCCCTGCCCCAGCATCCCCTCCGTGTTTTCTGTTGATTGGTCGTTCTGTTAAATTATCCACTTAGCTAAAAGCTATGTAAATCTCACAAAATTTAAGGTTTTGCTGAATCACAAAGTATCTCCCATCTCTCGTTTATTTGGAGATTCTGTAGGACCTAGTGATTTTACAAGGTCGGAAAGTTGTCGTTCAGAGTTCATGGTGCACTTAAGCAAACGTAGCAGGCCTCCAGTGTTGGAGAAAAGACGGATTTGGGAGAAAGCTGTAATAGTTTTGATTTAGATAGGTACAGTACATTTATTAAAAGTTTAGGAAAAGTACTGGCTTGACTTATTTCCTGAATCAGATCACACTTCAGTTTTCACAGAGCTGTTCTCATTTATCCCTAATAATAATATGTTTTCTTTTTCTGTTTTTCTTGAAACCTTGAAGGCAATAGGAAATCAGGTGGTTCCAAGGCCGCCCGTTGGGCTAATTTAAATATCAGCTGGCTGAGCTGTGCAAAGCACCAGGAAATAATTGATTGGATGGAAATGTGGCCACCTTTAGTCATGTACCTGTAACAGTGCTTGGCTGTGCTTTAAGTAAATAATACTTTGCCAGAAGGATACAAAGAGAGGTGACGTGAAATTCCACATTATCAGAACTGAAGGAGATGATCTAACGTGACAGATTTTGGACCACTTCCAAACTGTGTCTAAAAAGTGAAAGTCTTTCCCTCATAATTCAAGCTGTTTAAAAAACAAAACAAAACAAAAAAACCCAACCCCCCCCACTTGATCACCTTAGAGAGGAATTAATTAATAACAGTTGAGGTAAGCCACAAAAGCTAGAACACATAAGATGCAACTTTAGGTATATATATGGAAACCTGTGTGATTCTCCTCTCGGCTATTTTGGTATTCCATTGGTACATGTACTTCACTGGAGTTGTTGCAGGTATGAACTGGAGAAAGAATCCACTGCCAGTAGGCAACAGAAATAACTGTGGGACTTGTATTTTGTTTACCACCAAACTCATACCGTAGATTATTCAGCACAATTAAAAATTATTCTAATCTAATGTGATAAATTCAGCTAGGATAGTTGACACGAGCTTGATATAGTGAGTTTCCTTTGGAGGGTGCCAAGTACTCTAATGAAAGTAACCCCCTGGATACACAAACAACAGGTTATTGTGAGAAATTCCCATTAAAATGTGTTCACAAGTTTCATAGGTACAGCATATTGTGGTAGGTCAAGCCCTCTTTAAATTTACCCTGAATAAGATCATATTTTGATATTTTACTTCCTTAAACTTTGATATTTTCCAGTTTTTGGTACGCTAGATTAGTATTTGCCTGAAAAAATGTAAAATAATATGTAACATCAAGGGTAGCTTGTTACATCTGTAAGCACAGTCTGCTTTTACTTTAATGGCCCTGAAGTAGAAATCCTTTGTGAAATATAATAAACTTGTGTGGCATTTATTAAAAACACTAAAATAACTGTACTGACTGGAAATTTTTTTCCCCCTTCTAAACTCTTGGCTCTCTATGTTTTGCATTGGGTATGTAAGTAGGATTGAGGGCTTTTGCTGGAGCTTGATAATATTGTATTGCTAAATAGTTTTGTATTTTCCTTTTAAAGACCTGTTCACAAAAACTCAGCATGGCGGGAATATTTTAAAATAGCACCAGGACTGGAAACAATGTGACTAAAATGTGAACAAACAGTTCTGGAAAGCACATACTTAGGGTGAGTTCTTTGTAGGTCAGGAAAAGCATTTGTATTTGAAAAGAGCTCTGCTGACTTGATTTGCTTTTATATTCCAGGCATCTCTGACAGGATTGTTACTATTTGGAAATCTTAAAGAATTTAAACTGGAAGCTTTCCTGTGTCGCTTCAACCGTGTTTTGTTGCAGAATGAACTGAGGTCTTTAATTTTTGTCCTAGATTTTTTTTAAATTTCTTTTTACCATCCACTTCACTAGCTAACTGTAAATATAAATTCAGGTTTCTTTCTGTCATTGGGTAGGAGCCAACAAAGTGTCTTAGACAAAGGCATACACTGAGAACATACTACTAAATGAAGGTTTGTCAGTATAAAGTTAGTGCAAATTTACAGCATACCATTACTGTCCATTAACTTTTGGGTGCTATTGGGAAACGAGGCTGAAGTATCTGTGTCACGTTGTGTGGAATAGGTCACCTTTTCTTTTAAAAGAAAGTCCATTGACGTAGCTAATTATGCTGTTCTAAGCTTACACTCTTTCTTATTTACAGACTAACATGCTTGTGTAGGCTGTGCCCTTACTTGTGTGATGGCAAGTTCAGAGATTCTTGCAGGATGGAGTGATTTTTGAGCCCTTACTTGCGTGATGGCAAGTTCAGAGATTCTTGCAGGACCGGAGGCCTTGGGTATAGCGTTTAGAATAGAAAGGCATAGGCTGCTATGATTACAGACAGTTCATCGGTCACACTTCTCCTTTAATGGATGTAGGTTGTATAAGAAATCAGTCTCAGCCAACAAAAAACTGTCCAGGAAGACATGCTATTGCTAAACTTGCTTACCTAGGCAGTTTCCCCCCTGTGTATTTTGGGATTTGTGCTAGCCGCAGGAGTTCTTCCACTAAGTTCAGAGTTGCATAAGGGTTATTTAAGCATGTTTGCTTCATCTCAGGAGATGTCTGACCTCTGGCAATCAGAGTATGCTCAGTGTGGTAGACCATGGTGGAGAGGACTTTTAACAAACCAATAATCATGAATGTTAACAATTCAGTTGGTTTGGATTCCTTAAATGTTTTTCTTGTTGTGTTGCTAGATGTAATTCAAGTGCACTATGTGTCTCATTACGTTCATTCGAGTAGTGAAAAATTCATTTAACCACCAGAAGAAATTCTAGGTTTTTCTGCTGTATTTGTAATTCATCTGTATCTGTAACTCGATCAGCCTGGTTTTTTAAGATAATTTGTGTCAGTACAATGGATGAAATTAGTCTGTACACAAAGACCTAACGCTCTTTTTGTTGGCTAAGAATCTAGCTCTCCTAAGCAAATTCAGTTATTGCATTTGTATGCTATAGTCTGTTCCATTTACAGTGGCTTTGCCTGCCACTGAGATACAGTGAGATGCTTTGGGAATGATGGTAACAATTTGTGCAGTAGTTTTGGGTTCTTTAAGATCTCTATTCAATCAAAAGCATCTTTCAAAAACTTAAATACAGGTCACGTAAAAGCAGTAGTTCCTTTCAGCAAAATACACAGCTATGAATGTAAAAGATTTGTATAGCATTACAACTGAACGCGGGTGTTTAGGTTGGAGGGGATACTTTAAAAGTTCTCCAGCCACTTCCTTGCGCGGTCAGGGGAAAGGTGCTCTTGAAAAGTCTGCTCTCAATTTGTGTGCTCTTCGCTCTACCTTCAGCTTCTGTAAATGCTATAATACTTGCTATCAATCTGTAAGATGTGGCAATGAAATGGTTAACTGTTAATTCTGGAATCAATGCCAGTCAGCTTTAAATGGGTACCCAGCCATTTGAGTTGGGAAATAAAGGTGGCAGGCATGTGCCACTAGTCCTTTTAGCTATGTTAGTCTGACAGGTCACAGAGGTTTGGAGTAGAGGGGGGATTTTTGGCCTTACTTGACTATGTTTTGATACTTTGATATGCTTTTGGAATTGAGTCCTCACCAAGCCTCTTCTGTGACTCTTTCTACACCCAGTAACTTAATCTCTTCACGTTGTACATGGTTTTATGAAAGAGCACTTGTGACCAGTGAAAAGACCAGCGAAGGTCATCTTTTGTGGCATGGTTTGTTCCTGCATAGACTTTTCTTCTCGTAAAGCTTGGGAGGAGTTGGTGAAAGACCTTAACTGTACAAAAGCACAAAGGATGCTTGTGCATCTTTCAACACTCCTTGTTGAAAATGATTGTCCATTTTGAACCACGTTTGTATGGATAAATACTACCCTGTTTCGGTTCACAGAAGCAAAACTGAGGTGAAAAGCGATTCTTTACCAGGTTTTTTTTATCTGTTGCCTTCCTGTACAAGCTACTATGCTCATTTGTGTTTGTCTAAGAGAAGCCTTACTTTTCTCTGCAAAAAGCAGAGAGAAGAGGAGAATTTATCTCAGAATTTCCCTGGGCTCCCAGCGTGTTTAAATAGTCTTGGCAGCAGGATGCCTCTTCTGGCATTATTCCACCAAAAATCTGCTGTCTAGTAATCTGTTGTAATTCAGTCTGCTTGAAATTGCAGGAAGAATTGTTGAAAGAAGTGCTAAATGTGTATGCCACCTGCTCCCACCGTTAGGTGCTGTGAGTATTCAATATGCAGAAGAAAATGCTATAGAGAGCAGTGTTCACGGAAAGAATAGGATTGGTGGGCGAGCATTCCCAGTCCTTTTTTAAATAATGCATGTGTTGCATATTTACGGCAGTGTGTCAGTGAAGGGAACCTGTGAGCTTTGGCTCATATCCAAAGCTAAGAAAAAAAAAAAATCCATACTGCACTCGGGAAAAAAATTGCATTTTAGTCTGCTCTCCAGCTGGAGGCCCCCCTCTCTCTCCCTCTCTCTTTTTTAAAATGTACTTTCTTTTAGGAGAGGGTATATACTCTGACTCTTTGGTCGATGTAGAACATGTTCCCTGCAATGAACCTGTTTCCCTTGGGTATCTTTAGGCTTTTGAAACTCTTCAGCCACATTAAAGATGGGCTGGAGTCCCCAGCTCTTGCAGAATGTAAGGAAGTCCAAAGAACTTCCCTCCCCTGAGTGCTTATGAAAGAGTGCATGACAACTCGCTAGAGAAGATACTGCACCTTACTTTGTTAGCAACACTGCATTCCCAAGAAGGACTAATGAGCCAGAGTGGCCCAGCATGGAAGCTGTACTCCAAGAAGAGGCGAAGATTGAAATTTTCCAGAAAATCTTATAGTAGTTGTATAGTGGTGATGGAGATATCTCCAAGCAGATCTCATGCTTTTTGTGCTAAGGGGCAGCAAGAGCTTTTTTCCCTTAAGGAGGGAACATCTTGGACATGCAGATTTAATGACAATTAGAAGTAAGCCCTTACTTCTTTGCCAAAGTTTACTTTGGCAAACTTTTTTTTAGCGCAACAGAAATACTGAACTACTATGTATGTCCAGGTTAGCCTGTCTTGATGCATTTGGAATGTTCTTAATTGGATGGGTTCAAAGGGGGTGGGAGGGAAAGAATCTGAATTTAAAATCAAAGTTTAAACAGGAGGAAGATATTGGAGCAGGGCATTTGGGTCCAGCTCCATTTTTTTGGGTATAGCTAGAATTCTTATTGGGAAGAGGAAGTAGGAGAAATGACTTTGTAGGTGTGTCATTATTAGCTTGGTGTACAGACAGAACACTTTGCTCTGTTCTGTGCAGTGTATAACAATCACGTTATCTCACTGAATGCTGGATTTTGCAAATACAGTCTAGAGAGCAAAGCGAAGCCAGCCTGCTAAAAGCAGCACCTGCATTCCAGTGGCTGGTGCAGATCATGTGATGGAAGTTATAACCCAGGTAAAATGTTAATCACTAAACTTGGCACAGTTGAAGCTTTTAATCTTTTATTGCAGTTTTCTAGGGAGCGGCAGGTTATGGACAACAGCCCAGAAAAACTGAAGAAGGAGTTAGAGGAAGAACTGCAGCTAAGCAGTGAAGACTTGCGTAGCCATGCCTGGTACCATGGACGTATTCCTCGGCAGGTACGTGGTCTTTGCGTTGCCAAATGTGCTTTGAGCTTTTATAGACAAGCAGAATTGCACTAAAGTACTATACACGTCTCTGATATCTGCATTAATTTAGTAGAAACATAATGCTTATTCGTGTGAAAGCTATGGTATTTATCACAGCTTGGCATAAAATGAGGCTGAGAAAGGATTCAGGGCAGACACTGGTGGAAAATATAGATATTTCAGGATTTGTGTGTACTGAATAAAGGTGGAAATGGAATTTAGGCTTTATATGGGAATACTATCCCCACATATTGTTCAGACACACTGACATTAATTTGGTTCCGTATTCTTAACCAAAGTTAAAATGTTCGTTTTGTTTCTTGCACTTGGAGGTTGGGGGAGGGAAAAAACCCCCACAACAAAAATCTGTGCAATAACTTAATTTTGATCCTTACAATCGTAGTGAAAAGTATGTTAAAGCTGTCGTTGGGCTGGAGCGTAGGTTCCCAGAGCACCTGGAGCTCCCCCTGCGGGCCTCCCTCCTGGGCGTACCCGGCTCTCACCAGAGCTGCGAGCTGCCTGCTGCCCTTCACCTGGGTAAGGAGAGCAGGCACAGCAGCCACATACGCTGCACTTCAGATTAACCGTTAGATGCGTAGCTTAACACACAAAAGGGCTGACTCAAAACAGAAAACCAGGATTTTTCTGACACTTCCTAGTACTATGCAGTATTCACAAAGAATAAAAAATGAAAGCTTCTGTCGCTTAAGGTAGTAACAAAAGGACAATCTCTGGGGTCCTGTAGTAACGGCTTGTGAACTTCAGTGTGGCTGTCTATTCAGGTACTTTAAAATCCAGAGTCATTGCTTTCCCTTCATGCTTCACTTTCTATTAGCAAAGTAGAAGAAATATATACACAAAAGTGGGTCATGCTTCTGGCTGCTGGGCATTTTCCAAGAAGCCCCTCCAGATGCCTGCTGTGGGATGAGCTCTTAATTTTAGAATTGGAGACATCATTCTTCTACCGGACTTCATGCTTTGCTTTGTATTTCTGGCTTTGTCTGTCCTCCCAGAGCAGCCGAAATAAGTCCTATGTTTAAGAATATTTTGTTGGGATGTGTTGTTTGACTGCTTGTTTTCTGATTCTGAAAGTATTTTTTTGTATAATTCTTTTTCCTCAAAGGTGGCAGAAGGCCTAGTTCAGAGAGATGGAGATTTTCTGATCAGGGATTCTCTCTCCAGTCCTGGGAACTTTGTTCTTACCTGTCAGTGGAAAAATACCTCTCAGCATTTTAAAATCAACAGAACAGTTCTAAGACTCAATGAAGCCTACTGCCGCGTTCAGTATCAGTTTGAACTTGAAAGTTTCGACAGTATCCCCGGCTTAGTTAGATACTATGTTGGAAATCGCACACCCATATCAAAGCAGAGCGGAGCAATTATTTTTCAGCCTATCAACAGGACTGTGCCTCTCAGGTGTCTAGAAGAAAAGTATGGTGTAACTCCAGTCCGACAAAAAGAGCCGAGTATCCCTGAAGGAAAAACAGAAACTGCAAAAAGGCTGAGTCTTGGTATGTCCAGCATGCAATCCCCGGAGCAGAGCATACCCAGAGGAAATCTTTTGAGGTACTTTAATTTTGCTGCCCTTATGGAGGGAAATGAGGTAACTCTGTCAGCTCCTGCTGTAAGTGATGTGAATTTTCACTCTGATTTTAGATGGAAGACTAGGCTTGAGGGTTTGCTGATTTTTAGCAAAGGATTTTTTAGGGCCTGATTTTTGAAAATTCCTGATGTTGTTAAGAAGATGCCAACTACTTCGTGGTCATGGGGCTTGATCTTTAGAAAATTTAAGCTAAGGAGGTAAAATAAGCGGGGATGGCTGAAGCCATGATGTAAGCGGCAAGGCTGCACACAGTCTTCACTCAACATGTGACCCAGAGCATGCCCCAGGTTTATGGGGAGGCTCTTACCCCTGATATTTGCAGTACAGTAGTGACAAAGTAGTGCTTCCTGAACGCCATTTGATTAGCCTAGCAAAAGAAAGTAATTCTAGCAGACTGGTAAATGAGCGCAATAATCAGATTCTGAACATACCTTTGGAAAAACAAGATGCACGCCTGCAGTTCCAAAGGCACTAGCTGCTTAAAGATGGTGATGGCTTTGGCTCTGGTTCTCCATTTGCAAGTCGATGCATACTGGGGAGAGGGAAGGGATAATTCATTTGAAATCCACAGAGAGAGAGCAAATGTAGACTCTGGAAGCACAACAGCAGTGCAAGTTGTTCTTCAGTGACCTGGCAAATCTTGACTAGTGTAAGACAAAGGATTAAAATAAAATCTTGCTGCTGCTCCAGAGAAGTCTTTCTTTACATATTTGACTTCTGCAGTAAAAATACCAAGTGTGGGATAATGGATCCTAATTTCAGTGTCCAAATCAAATGTTCCATTAAAAAGTCTCAACATTCAAAGAAACACCCTCATGAATGCTGCAGGGTCACACATATTGTAGCCCATTTCATTGCTGCCACCACAGCATGAAGTACCTTTTATTCTCGTAAGCTGCCCCAGTGGAAAGCTAATGATCCTTGCCCTGGTTGTGATATATTCTGACAATTAGTTATGTATGTTAAGCATGTTGGATATATTGATACGTTTTTGTTTGCGTTTTTCTTTACCCTAGAAACAAAGAAAAAAGTGGTAGCCAGCCAGCTAGTTTGGATCATGTTCTGGAGAAAAGATTCCCTCTAAAGGCTCACCAGTCAGAGAGCTATCTGCTAATAGGTATGTGTTGTAATTAAATGTTTCACACTTAGAATCTGTGTGTGCCCAGGTGGTCTGTTACACTTCAGACCAAAGTGAGACTGTTGAGTGTTCTGAGTACTGTACATACAGTTATATTTAATGGCCAGCGTAAGCTGTGTTGGCATGCTGCTTGCTCTTTAAGTCATTGGAACAGGTATTTTTTTTACGATGCACCAGATAGTTGAGTACCTTAGCACACAACTCAGCAGGCTTCCACACCAAAAAAATGACAGCTACAGTTGGCATTAATATCCTTTTTGACAGTATTACCTTTGCTCACTTGTGCTTTACAAGAACTGACTTGTTTCACTCATGTCATTCTAACAGAAGTATTCTATTAAGTAGAAGTGGTGTTTCATGGAAATCCCGGTAACTGCTTTTTCTCAGGGTAAAGTATGCAGATGTGGTAGTGTTCCTCACCAGGAGAAAAGCACTACTACGGCTTTTGTACTCCGTTCTGTCCTTCTCTCTCCCCGCCCCCCATCCCTTTTGCTTTTCATTCCTCTCAACACCTTTGCTGCTGTCTGGTTCCACGGCCACTGTTGTTGTCTTCCTCCAAGGTACCAACACTTGATCAGTTGTTGATTGTAGCTTTTTCTTTCTCAGATTCTTCAGAGGTTTAAGCAATTGTTTCCAAACTAACATATTGTGTAAGGAAGCTTGCAATGGTGCATCTAGTCCCATGTGGACAAATTCTAGTGTTTGACTTCCAAGGCTGCTAGTCATTTTGGATACGGTGTCTGTTTAAAGTTTATAGTGCCTATTGTGGAAAGACTTCTCGAGACAAAGATAATATTAAGTATTTGTTTAGTGAGGCTGTATTTTGATAGAAAGGGTGTGCTCCTGTGTTTACTAGTGGGACGGACAGACATTCATAAACCAAGCTTCTGTCCGTCTGTAATTGAATTTATGATCTTATTCCAATCCATGGCTGCAAAAACTTTTCTTCTGGTACTCTAACAGTTAACCTGAAGAGTACTGCTATGCATTTTGTCATGGGGTCCTCCGAGCAGGTTCTGGTGTCATACTGCTTACGAGTGGTGACAGGCTGTGATTTTGCAGATTTTGTTGTCTGCATAAATTGAGAGCCAGCTGGAAACAGGCAGTAAAGCCCACATGATGCAACTGGCCGCTTTGCTGTAGGTACCGGCAAACGCACTGAGAACTGCAGATTGGGAATGTCTGATACGGGGTTCAGTCCTATATTGGATGCCGAGGTTTGCATATGCAATGAGTACAGGATGAGGCATAAATACACAGAAGTATACGGATGTGTTTCTCCAGCACAGGCTGTGTTTGCAGATTTTGTTGTCTGCATAAATTGAGAGCCAGCTGGAAACAGGCAGTAAAGCCCACATGATGCAACTGGCCGCTTTGCTGTAGGTACCGGCAAACGCACTGAGAACTGCAGATTGGGAATGTCTGATACGGGGTTCAGTCCTATATTGGATGCCGAGGTTTGCATATGCAATGAGTACAGGATGAGGCATAAATACACAGAAGTATACGGATGTGTTTCTCCAGCTCTTCAAGTCAGCTACCGTTCAGCAAAAAGATTAGCATCCCTGAAATTAATTCCTTCCATTCCTTGTTGCAGGTTCAGGCTTGACTTTGGGAAGCTTTTCTTTCATCTCAAACTTGTCATTCTCAGAAATGACTCATCTTTTATGTGGTGTAGCTGGAAGTCTCTGTTTTTATAGCCTAGATCAGGTTACAAAGAAACCTCCTATTCCAAGCCATGGAGACTATCCAGCTCTGACAGTATAGCCTATGTATGCAGCAGGGACTGGAATTATTGTCAGCATTACCACAGAATAATATTATGGTGCAGCTGTTCTGTGTATTTGGGATTTTGGGAGGATCAGCAAGTGAATGGAATTTGCTGGCTAGCTCATTCCTCAAAATATAATTTCATATACATTTTTGTCAGTAAATGATTGACATGATCTGACAATATTTTCCTCAGGAAATAGCATTAAGAGATGAACCTTGGGATAGGCATCAGGAATTGTATACGTTTTGGCCTTCTAAATTACTGGTTTCCTCTGCAGGTTCAAGACATCCATCTCGATTACCTGAAGCAGATGCAGACTCCTGTCCAAGCTCTCCTGCATTTAGAACAGGCAGTGAACCTTCTCTAAGCCCCACAGTTGTTCAGAAAGTCACCTCTGAGTCACAAGTAGGGGAAGCTCTTAGAGGATCAGACAGTCAGCTCTGTCCGAAACCTCCACCTAAACCCAGCAAAGCGCCCCTGATGAAGCCCCCAGATTCTCCTTTGGCTTCCCACAGTTCAGAAGGACACTATTGTGAACTAAGCCCTGCCAGAGATCCTGCAGCAACCAAACAGTATTTATGTCAGAAAACCAGCTATGTAGAACACCTGACACGAAAGGAGAGGGGAACACACTCATTCAGGAACTCTGAAACAAACTATCTGATCCTGGAAGATGACCCTACAATGGACTCTGCAGATCCTTTAGAAGCTTCAACTGAGATGGCCGAAGAAGGCGGCATCTTTTCTGCACCTGTTTTTGAGACGGTGTCTAGTTTTAAACCGAATGATTTTGAATCCAAACTACTTCCTCCTGAAAACAAGCCATTGGAAACATCAATGTTACGAAGAGTTAAGGAGCTTTTCACCAACAACAATCCAAAGATTATTGCACAGCATATTCTTAGAATGGACTGCAAGGTAAAAAAAAATAACAACAGTATTTCTTGCATTTTATTTTATATTGTTCAAGTTTAGACTTTTTAAAGAACTGATTTGAAAAGATTAATGGGTAGATTTGCAGCGAATAATAAATGTATTGACTTGCTTGCAGGAATTTTTAGGGTTTTTTGTTTGTTTTTTTTTTTCCATTTGAAGAACAAGAATGTTAACAAACCCTTTGGACTGAAGGTCTCCCACCATCCTTGACTTTAGACTGAAATTCTCGGTGTTCCATACATCTTTTCAGTCTCCTATCGGTTGCTGTATATCTGTGATTCAGCCTTTCCTCTATACTGGAGGAAGAGCTATCTATGCTGTAAACCACTGTGGAAAGAAGTACTCGTGATGGGAAATAGCTAGTTAGCTTGCAAGGGCAAATGGTAGACAGACGTTACCTGGTTGCCACACTGCTGGCCGTAATATAAGACGTTCAGTGGAACTTCTAAAACTAGCTGCTCTTCTAATCTTTGTCTGAGTCTCTGTCTTACAGCTGGATACCTGGTGGGGGAAAATAGCTATCAGGACTTGTGCATTGCTCTCCTACGAGAGAACTGTAGTGCTAGTGGAATTGTTTAGAAAGATGTAAAAACACAACTATTTTTCACAATGTAGACTTTGTTCAGCTGGCAGGGCTTGGAGGTCAGCTATTGGATCAGAAATATGGAAAGACAGGAGAAGTCATCTCCTTACGAGATGGTGACTTTGTGTAATAAAAGAAACGCAACTGCAGTTGAATCTGCACCACTTTGCTGGGACGACTGAGTGCTGTACCTGCCACAGAGCAGCTACAGGAACCAAGTGTCATGGGCCTTGTTGGTTTTTGGTGGTTTGCTTTTTTTTTTTTAAAGAGCGGCTTGAGAAGCAACACACATGGCTACTTACTGGGCAACACCATTGCAGACAAGAAGGGAATGGTGGCGCTCCAGAAGCAGCGTGTCCGTAGCACTCTCCTAGTGCTGCTGCACTGATTCACGCCGTAGGCCTGGGAAGGGGGCAGTTCGCTGGAGCAGCAGTGGGATGAGTGTGTGTGAGTGCCTGCCAGCTGCTGGGTCCCTGCCAACAGCAAACACAGCTTCTCTCCTCAGTAGCAGCGTTGGCTGCTGCTAAGTGAGGCTTCACGCAGACACGGTGACTCAGAAAAACTCGGCGCCGCAACTGCTTGGTCTTTTCCGAAGCGATAGATTGTGGCTTCTTTACTATGGTGCCAAGAGTAGTAACAGCATTCTCTAACAAACATTTTAGTTCCAAAATTCACCTTTTCCTCCTTCAACCTAATAACAATAACCAGAATGTCTTTTAATATATTGTTCAAGAGTATGTTGCTTGAAGGCATAGGATATGCACGCCTTAGAGAAGTAGTAAGGGGTTTTACACATATATATTATATTCAATTAGCTCATTATTAGTCTCCTTATTTTAAATCCTATAAACTTTGGAATGGGGCCACGGAAACTGGCCTGCTAGAAGTGTGGGAGCCTGTACAATGAATTAAGAGTCACCGGAGTGTGTTACAGAAACAGATTTTTGGATTTTGGAGAAGGAACAGTAACTAGCTGGGACACAGAGAAGTCTCTTTATCTTCATCTTGCAGTGATGAGAGCCAACGACTGTCATTCATTGGTAACTTGTTGCATACTACTGCGCTGATAAGAACTGCATGACACAATGAGATTGGCACGTGAACAGGGCCAGAATAAATGCTTTGTACCGAGATCTGTGATAAGGCTGAAGTTCGTAGGTCATCAGTAGCTCAGTTTGCCTTTTAAATAATGGCATTTCTAATAATGAAAGAAGCACCCATGTGGTAAGTGATGGAGTGAATATCTGCCACTTGCGTGCCTGAGAGGGCTTTTAGCGATGAAGGAGTAGCAATCGGTGTGTCTCCAGGGGGCTTCGTATCACTCCTGCGTCTCTAGGAGTGAAACAGGTTTCTCTAGTGCTAGATTTTGTACCAGTGAGGCTTGTTGTGTTTCATCTTTTCATAACCAAGAAAGCCTGCTGATGGGTGTATCAGAAAATAGCAGATTGGTTTGTAAATGTGTCAACATACAGGCCTTAAACCAGCAGATAGTCTCACATTATCATATTAATGTGGTTTTGCTTGTAATTAGCATATATAATTGTTATTGATATAATCGGTAGCTAATACTGCATGTTTAAAAAGCAAAGACAAATTGGTGAGGGTGTCAGCTTTCACATACCGACTTCATTAGGCACACAACAGTCAGTGTCCTCCTTACAGTCCTTTTACCAATTAATCCTTATGAGGACCCGGTGGCGTAATCCAAAAACACTCCGAGCAGTCGTCTTTTTAGCAATGAAGGCGGCGAAGCAAACGTGTACATCTTTAAGGCCAAAGAGCAGTGCCACCCTGACAAGGATCAGGCCAAGAGAGCACCGCGTTTCCTGGAGCTTGCAGATGAATCTTTCTGGAAGTGGAGGATGGAAGTTTGATAAAGCATTTTGGTCACACCTTTTATATGTTTTCTGATGGTTGAATCATGCAAAAAAAAAAATTTGTTGGTCTTTTTGTGTAAGGCACTGAATGTGCCTATGTTAATTAAAGTTTTTCTTAGATGACTGTATTCTAATGTTGCATGCTGTGCGCTTAGCTCTATATGCCCTGCACTAACCTGGAGGACTTCTATGTGGCTAGGGTTTTTTTTTTTAAAAAGTTAAGTTAGTTTCAAAACTCACGCACAAATTTTTGCACTTGACAGGTAGCGAGGATACTAGAAGTTTCTGAAGAGATGAGGAGGATGATGGGAGTGAATTCTGGTCTTGAACTGATTACCTTGCCTTACGGACATCAACTGCGCCTTGACCTAATTGAAAGGTAAATGTTCCTGTTGCTCATTTCCAAGGCAAATTGCCAGATCAGGTCATCGCTACGTTGTACTCTACATTTCCTGCACGTTTTCTGAATTTATGTGCCCAGAAGATAATTTAGTGAGGTGGCACAGAACTTCTTTTTGCATAGGAAAAATTCCTTAAGGTCATGGGGCAACTCCACGCATGTCATACAGGGAAAGGGGAATTGTATTGAAAGCAGGGTCCTTAGAGCTGGTGAACACCCTCAGCTCTCCTTTAAGAGCTCAGGTAAACTAAAGTTCAGGGGACCTATAATCTAGCTGAGCAGGTAAGTGTTTGCGGAAGAGACTGAAGGCAGTAGCCTTCTGCAACTGGGGAAGAGGCTAGAGGATCTAGTAAAGTAAAAAAAAAAAAATAATCAGCAAAGCTTTCTGTAAAACCTCTGCACAAGTTAAGGGGGAACAATCAGGGCCTTCTATCCCTCACCTAGCCTTTCTGCTTCTCCAATTCAGATTTCAGTAGTTTGGTTGCTGAAATTTAGGGGGAAGGGCCCAGGATTTGAGTGTGGAGGACAAAGGGAATTGGGGCAATTTTCCAGTAAGTGTTCGTTCATTCATTGCTTGAGCAGAGTTTTGTGTAGTAGTAATATCTTAGGAAAATTTATTAGATTTATTAAAACACACATTCAAAGCCAATGTATATATATTCCATATAATGGCATTACTGCTCTTGCTACAAAGATGTTGGTAAGGGTAAGTTTGCTGGGCACACCAAGATATTGAAATGTACCTTTGAATTGATCTCCTCTGAACACACGTAGAACATAATGTATTAATATATACATGTATTAATTTAAAAATTTGTAACCCGTAGTATAAATTGTTTCACTTACAGGCACAATACCATGGCAATAGGAATAGCTGTGGATATCTTGGGTTGCACAGGAAATCTAGAAGATAGAGCAGCAACATTAAACAGGATCATCCAAGTCGCAGTGGAGCTGAAGGACTCACTGGGGGATTTATATGCATTTTCTGCCATTATGAAAGCACTGGAAATGCCACAGGTAAAAATCTGTTTATCTTTATGTTCCAAAACATGGAGTTGTTTGATGGTTTATTTAGTTTAATTTATGCAATTTCTTCCAAGACTAGAGAGATCACTTCAGGACAGAAACTTCATCACTAGCAGTGTACTCTTCCTGTGAGTTGCTATGAGTCAGTAACGGGTATTCTCTGTTTTGTTTGAACAGGTCACTAGGTTAGAACAAACCTGGACCTCTCTAAGACATCGTTATACCCAGACTGCCATTATGTATGAAAAACAGCTCAAACCATTTAGCAAAGCTTTGCATGAAGGACAAGATGAGTGGAATAGTGAGTATGAGCGACCCTGGTTTCTATTGAGCCTTTTAACTCTCCCACTACCGATTTCCTGTGGAGGGAGAGATGAGGCAGCTGCTGTTTCAACAGCTGTGCATCGTGTGTTAAAATGACTACGTGAACTTGTGTAATGCAGAAGACAACAATGAAATAGAAGGAAAGGGTCTGCCAGCCGAACATCAGTATGTGTGCATGTACCCGTGCAGATGTAACATTCTGCCCAAACCCCCACTCCCCTCTTTGTGGAGCTAAAACTGAAGCACTCTGCATCATCTTCCCTCAAAGACAGGAAAAAAATCTCCTCCTTCCTCACAGGAGAGTTACTTCTGGCAGATTTTGATTTTTATTTGCTTTGCCTATTGGATCGGAGGATGAATCCTCAAAGAAGGGGTTAGTCAGATCATTCCTCTGATCACATCAGGTGCTCCTGCATCAGATTCTTTGCAGCTCTAGTCTCCAAAGGGGAGGTAACATTTCTCTAAAGGAAGAGGTAGAGAAGGAAAACTTTTCAACCTCACAGAATCTATTGGAATGACCCAGATTTTAAATGTGCTTCAAATCTCTGTGCCGCTGTCTAATAATGCAGCAGAGCCTTCTCCTGCAGCAAATACAGTTTTCCAACACTAATTTGTCTTGGCCTTCCCCCCCAGCCAGTTCACTGGAAACTGGTAGGACAGGTGTACCTGAGGTAAGGTGCCACTTTGAAAGATGGAAGACAAACAGTAGTTTCCAGCTTTGAAAAGAATACTGCAGTTACAATGCCACCTTCAATCAGCAGGTTTTGTAATGTCTGATGATACGGTTTGTTTGTTACTCTCTCTCCCAGAGGCCGTCAGTGCTCCACAGAACAACGTAACAGTGCCACTGCTGATGCCTCTCGTTACCTTGATGGAGCGACAAGCTGTCATTTTTGAAGGCATGGACCTGTGGGAAAGCAGTGACCAAAGCTGTGAAATAATGCTCAAGCACTTGGCCACAGCTCGTCGGATAGCGCAGAACGCAGAAACGTACAGCTTGACTGCAGAACGGATGCTGGAAGGTAGGGAGCACGAGGAGGAGAAACTGCTGGGTTATGCGTGGGTTATGTCTGAAGAATAAGGTCTCCGCTTACGTGCCACAAAGTTAGTGGGAGAAATTCTTCTGCTCTTTTGTGGGAGCTGAGATAGTAGCAAATGTCCTGCAGGAAACTTGGCCTGAGGACAACATCAATATTGTTTAAAAGCAGACAGTAAATCACTCGTCACTATACTTCTCCAGTAAGCAATAGAGCATACATTTTGCTAAACTTACTTAATATGCTGACCCTTCTAGCAACCGAATAGAAGCACAGCAAGGACCGAGAACTTCCTCTCTTCTGTACAGTTTAAAATTCCTACTCTGATTTTTGCAAATAAAACGCCACACATCGTAGTAAGATTCTTTACAGCAGCGTAAGATGCAACACTGAGATCTTGACTGCTTGCAGCCAGAGAGCAGCAACATGTTAACAGTGTGACTTTGCATATTAAACTTGCAGTGAAAAAGTTAAGGGAGGGGAGAGAAATGTATTTCTGCAGGCAGCATGTATACATCAGGAATTACATTTAAGGTCAGGCTGTAAGGACAATTCTAGACCATTAGAACTGAGCAAAGGCTAGCCTGTCCCAGTGTCCCTAGAGCCATTTGTGTGCTACTAGGCTGTCACAGGTGGAAAGGACTTTCACTAGCTTGTTACAACCATTGTGCAAAAGGAACCCAGCACACTAAAGCTTATCTTCTTTGGGGGAATACAGTTTAAAAGCCGTTTCTTCTGAATAAAAAACTTGCCTGATGGGGATATTGTGGGATTCTTTTTACTTACTAGGTTTCCAGCCAGATGAAGAGATGAGTGAAATCTTCAAGACAGAATTTCAAATGAGATTGCTCTGGGGCAGCAAAGGAGCACAAGTCAATCAAAATGAAAGATATGAGAAATTCAGCCAGATTTTAACTGCACTTTCCCGAAAACTGGAACCTCCTCCAGTGAAGCAGGTGGAACAATTAAGTATATAAGACTCTGTAAACACTATTTTAAATGATATACTTGAAATAACCTTAGCTTTCTTTTGGCAATTTGATACTGCACAAACTTCTTGCATTTCACAAGATGTTTAGAACTTTTAGCTGCACAATGCACACTTGTTTTAAAACTACTGATTTCTAAACAAATTATTTATTTACTGCATCACCAAGTCATTTAATGAGCCCTTTAAACAGTTAGGTTATCCCTGTAAGCTAGTCTTACGGCTTTCCGTATCTCCCCAGAGTTGCAATGTTTTGATAATGCCAAGGAGTAAGGGCACTGGCATCTTAATATTAAAATGAAGCAAACAGTGTAAATAAAATGATAGATTAAGTATGTGACATTGCAGAAAAATTTGTTGTATTATATTCCTTTAATGAATATAAAACACTGTACATAGAATTGTGAATTAAAGTGTATCTTTATGCAAAATAATTTGCATGGTTGCAGAAATGATCCTTTATCTGCGACCACAACAGAAGGCTCAAATGTCACTGCACCTATGAAAGTAGAAAACTAGTTGTGTATGTGTTGGGACACCTTACATTTTTTTTTAAGACAGCATCTGTAGTACTTTGGCTTTTGCTGGAACCTGCACAACAGCTACGCCGCCAGGAATGAATGATGAAATGGCAAGAACAAACAATCCTGATAATTAAAATGCTTTCAGATATGAGTAAATGTGGGTGTATGTATATATTAAACTTGCTTCATTTACTGAGGTGAATCACTTTGGTAAGTAGTGTTGGTGGTTTTTTCCCCCTTGGATGAAGGCAAAGCATAAGCTGTTAGCACTTTTAATAGGAAATCAGCATGCATGGTGTTTTTTATATAAAGAGTGCTTTAGCAGCAAATTCCACTTTGTCACATACAGAATTGGTGTATAAGCATTATCCTCAGAAGCTGTACAAATATTTAAGCAAGAACTATGGTTAGAGCTACATGTGCTCATTGTCAGTAAGCCTATTTCTGGAGTGAGATGTTACTTACAGCATTTGAAAGTATTTGAGGAGAGTAGGCTAACAACAAAACTAACACCAAAATGGTATTATCTGTTCCCCCCACCTTCAATCGATCATAGCAGAGGTTCTGCCACCACAACAAGAGGTTACAGACCTCATGCTGAAGTCTCCCTGTCAATCTTAACAGAAGACAAATGGGGAAGCTAATTACTTAGGCCATGAAAAGATTTTTTTATTCCATGAAAATATTCTCAACAGAGAACACTATTTTTAAACAAAGCATTTAACATTTAGGAAATCAACATGTGCACAAAAAAGGAATAAAAATTACTGGAAAATGTAAGATTCTTTAAGACAACTCACGTTCAGAATTTTAGAATAAGTGATTTATAACTAGCTGTGCAAGTACAAATGTTTTTTTCCTATGTTTAATAACCCTCAAACAAGTTGCACTATCCCTCACGAAAGCAACCTGCCTCCAAAGGAAGCAAATCCTGGTTTTAGAAAAACAAACAGTAGCGTGAAGAGAACATTTAGTCCTTTACCAGGAAGTGTTATTACTGACCTGCAAGGCTGTTTAGCCAGGCAAACCACAGGCCCTTTAGCAAGAAACTACACAGATCACATTTCCTCCTTTTCTCTAACTTTAAAATAAAAAAGCACTAGATTAAAAAACCAAAACAAACAAACAGAAAAAACCAAAACAAAAAACCAAAAAACCCCCAACAAACCCCAAACCCAAAAAACTACCTAAGTAGTTTTGTCAGTATTGAGTAATGTCACATTATTATATAAATAACCCTGTATACAAGCTCCAAAAATCTAAACTTTAGAGTTTAATAGCCCCCATAATACACTAGGTCAAGCTGTGTAATAGTGGTATACATAACAAAAGGAATAAACCTCTACACAAGTCACTCAAATTCAGTTTTACTGGTAGTACAGTTCCTAATAACACTGAAATTAAAAAGAATCCAGCACTGCTGCATCCAAATATTGCTTCGGACCCCAGAAAAACAGGATGTTTTGATTATTATTTCATTTCCCCAAACAGCAGGTGGCTGGGTTGACAAGCTTGCTTTGATACAAGTATCCCTCCCCCCAACATCTCTAGTCTAATTCTTATCAACCTAATAAATCAGATACGATGTAGTTATTAATGGAACCACAAATGGGAGGCAAGACAACATAAGCAATAGGGGCACTGCAGACAACTATATTTACACGTATAAACATATCCAAATTTCAATTGTTTACAAGTAAAAGTGCACATAGATCATTACGAAGTATCACTCAAATTTCAACTGGTCCATACAATGAAGCATCACCTGGAAATGGACTAGCACTGCAGTAATTAAAATTGGAACTTCATAGTCAAAAACTAAAAGACAGTTTCCATAAAAATATTTTTAAAAATATTAAAGTCAAATGAAGAGATACACGTTTCAATGTATAAAATTCATGACGCACCATGTATCCAGTAAAGTAGAGCTCTAGAAAACACCTACCGTGGCTACCTCAGCAGCTGCAGCACTGTGAAAAGAGCTGAGACACAAAGCCCTTTGTGGGATACTGTAAGTGGTAGTGTTGGCAACCAACAGATTTAGGCACTCTAGTTTAAGGCAGCATTTGAATGGCAAGTGGTTGACTTCTGAAAACAGTCATTAGCTTGCAGTGGTGAAATCTCTCTGGTGGTGTTCCAGGTTTTCAGTGCTCACGACAGGTTACTGAAGTGCTGAAGATGGACCGCGGTTCTAGGAGTTTCTCTTGATTGCATTGTAGGCTAGAGCTGAGATGTATTTTTTCCCCAGATCAACACAAATACATTATGGTCTCTTATCAGTCATGCCAAAAACTGGAATGTAATGATGGTTGCAGTGGTATAGTTATAGCAGCATACATGGATACTGGGATGAAACTCTAGTGCTGAAGATATTTAAACAAAATGATTTGTTACAAAACAAGACAAGCAATGATGGCAAAGTGTTATGCAGACATGCCTGACTGTCCTAGGCATGCAGGAGGAGGTTAAGGGCGAGCATGGAGGTGGCACAGGCAGACTGATAACTGACATATGGTTCTAAACGACTGCCAATTAAAATGAGTTGGAAGAGAGCATGATTGAGACAACCAAAACACAGCACAAGCTAAAATATCGTTTGTGCGTCTGGGACAACCTAGGACAATGAAAATAAAGCAATTTTAGGAGCAGTAGCCTTTTTACTCTGGTAATGGAACTCTGTTTTCCTGCACAAATGGAAGAATTTGTAATACATCCTTACCTATGCATGGAGATGCTAAGATGTTAGTGACTAAATGTATGTCTGCATGCATTCATGCAACTAGCTTTTCCCCTTGGGCCTCCCAGTCTAATACCCCGCCCCCCCCCACCCCCCCAGCAGCTGCATGTAACCTCCTTCAAGATCTCGCCCATTTTCTCAGAAACCCGCTTCAGGAACCTGCAGTCCAAGAGGAAAAAGAAAAGAACAAAGTTACTGAAGGCCTTTAGAAGACAGAGAAGCGTGCTCAGTTCTAACAGGCCATTCTCAGTGGCTATACATTAGCCTTGTACTTAATTCCACAAACTCTCATTAGAAATATGAGCCACAGCTTTTAGATTAGCTTTTTTTCCCCCCTAGTAATCAAGTAGTTCAATGCAGTTTCCAGTCCTCAGTGATTTAACAGTGAGGGGAATTACTGTACATTTTAGACCTTGATTTCAAACTAAACATGATGCAATTAAAAGACTTGGCTTACAGGCACAGATTAAGAATATAAAATCATTCCCTTTTCAGGAGCAGAGAGAGGTTTCAGTAAGACACCGAGCATCACACACATGGTCTCTTTTTTTGTTTGTTCAAGGTGCCTAGAGTTAAAACAATGACGTTGTCCAATACACATTCTACATTACAAGTACTGAAAAGGAAGGAGGAGAGGCAGGGCAGTGGACTTTCTGTCCTTCTTAATCATAATGTTTCTTCCTGAGTATTTTTGTTGAGCTTTCAGAATCAGAAAACATTTTCCTGTTTAAGAAGTGAAAGCTGCCAAGTATTTGCTAAGGAAGGAAATTAATAATTTTCAGTAACTGAGTTCAGTTAGTTATTAGAGGAAAAACCCCTCTGTTTTAAGCATATAGTTTAAGTCATAAAAGTGGGAACAGTAAATCTCAGAGATCTTTAAGTAATTTTTCAGTTCTCTATAAAAACAAAGCATTCTATAGAAAAAGCAGGAATCCTGGTCTTTTTCAGTTTAATAGCTGAATTGGATTTAGTGCTTTGTAAAGCAGGAACACTAGATCAGTTAAAGCAGAAGACGTTGGTCAAAATTACAGACCAGTGTGAGATGCATAATTTAATGTGGTCATTTCTGAAAAAAAAAACCCTATAGCAAACTCACATTGCAAACAACAGACCAGTGCTGACTTCTCATATTCTAATGCTTTCCATGAACCTGTGTAACTTACTATTTTTCCACTATTTTCCCTGGGGAATGTACAACTGAAAGCTGCCAGTTTACTGTTAGATATAGGTTACTGCACCTTTGCTGTTTTTCTCTAGCGTTACATCTATATATGATGTTGGCACATAGCCTTCCTCTCCATTATGTCTTCGAGCTCTTGTCCACCCATCTCCTTTGTCCTCCTCAATAATGTACAAAATTTCCCCTTCTTTCATTGCTAGAGTGCCTTCATTATGACCTGGGAAAACAACAGGCAAAGAAGTCTCAATGTTCAGACAGAATTTCAAGTCATCTTTTTCCCAGGGCATAGTTTCCAGATTATATATAAACAGGAAGAACCAAAAATCTGTGCAAGAGAACATATGGTCAAACAGGCTTACAGACAAAAACCTAGTCCAATTTGTAAAGCTGAATATTTGCCAATAGCTGTGCTAATATTTATCTTAGAACAGCACAAAAGTACTGCTCGTTAATTAAACTGATTTATAAAATATTTCCACTGATCTTACAAGCAATTAGTTGCTCATACAGTTAATTTACTTTAAATCATTTTACCTGTCTTCTCTGTAACAAATAATCCACGCCTTATAGTCAAGTTGCCTTATAGTCAAGGATTCGTAGTGCATGTTGTCAACCTTACCATCAAACGGATATATTGCCTTGCAATGTCCTATAGCTGGTAACGGATCATCATCTTCAAACTCATCATCAAACTCATTTGGATGTGCATGTTGCTGTGGTGGGCCTCGAACTTCCTGATTTGCATCATCCGTGTAACTCCCTTCAGGGCTATAATGCAATGATTCGAGCGTGAGGACTCTGAAGAGTTCTTAGCTCTAAAACTCAGAACATACGTGCATCACAGAAAGGGCAGACCGTGGATGTGGCTCGGGGAATGCCTGTTAGCAGTTTTTATATTTACTGCTGGAGGTGATTTTCTGAAAATACTGATCTAACAAAGGCTTGGACTGAATTCTGCTACAAAAACAAACATAAATTTGACATACTGGTCTCCATAGAATATGGAAAACTGGTGAGCCTTATGCAATGGAATAAGATAGCTTTAAAAGGCACTGCTCTTTAATGAGTGGGTGTTTTGATTAGACTCACTATTTTTTATGTTACCATAATGACATGAAGTGACCTCTAGAATCCAGAACCTGTAAGATTTTCCTTTAGGACATAAACTTCAGAGGATAAGTAACAACCATCACCTACTGTTAACTATCAAAGAGATGTACAGATGCTAGCATAAGATATAAAAGCAGTAGAGATAGAATAGTGACCTCTCTCTGCCCTGTGTTACAAGGTGGTTGATATCACTGCTGTGCCGCCTGTCGCTTCTGGCTGCTACTTTACCTTCAACTTCAGAGAGCCAGGCCTTGGGGAAAAAAGACAAATATTGGTGTCAAAGAAAACTTAAGATTCTAGACCAGCAAATACCATTTAACAAATGCACTTAACTGCATACAGTTTATTTGTCAGTACACAGCCACGGAGACTGCATTCACATGTGAAGTCTCATAATTACTTCACATGACGCATGAACCTATCCCTCGTGCTTAGCCTATACTCCATACTAGTCTTAAGGAAAAAAAAAAATCTTTAATCACATATGAATTTCAGAATAAGTGATTAATAAGAAATTCTTCTAAACAGTTTACATCTTTAATAATGTACATTCTTGTTCTAGCTAGATGAACGTACTTGAAAATATGGCACCCCACAAAAAATTCTATCAGGAGCGCTTTCTTAAATCAAGTAGTTTTTCTGGATGCTAGATTTATAAGGCAAACTACAGTTTTACCACTCATTTACATTTCCCAAGGAATTGTTTTAGAGTCTAACCTCATTCTTGTGTATTTCCATCCGAAGACGGTCCATGTTGCTCATAGTCTCAGTTAATTTTGGTTGCAAACTGCCTGGATCACCCATCTGGGGATTTTTTTCATAAACGTCCTTCATCTTGATGAGGGCATCTCTAAAAACATACAAAACCCGACAATAATTATAAAAATTACATACATCAGTACCGATTCACTAAAGTTAAAATAGTGTTTGTGTGTATGAGATCCTGACCTGTGATTAGATACTCATCAGCACAGACATGAGGAACTACTGCTCCCCACAGCACGCCTAAATCCTTTTCCCATTCTGCCATCTTAGCACTTCGCCTTCCTTTCTTGTGTCGTGCACAAGCACGCAAGCACTCCAACTGTCGACTCTTCTCTATCCAGTCTCAATACTGTTTCCCATATTGTTATACACAATTTCCTAAATATTAATAATGTTCTTTTCTTAACGCACTAAGTTGCGGCTCTCTTGCTCAAAGACCTATGCATTGATTTTTTATTTTTTTTAATGCCTGCTTTTAGAGCCAATGTTTCCTATGCAACATTAGGATCAAAATGTGTGTTATAGTAAAGCAGAAGGAAGCAATGCTAACAGAACCTACATACAATAAACCACGAACTGAAAAATGCTTTGTAATAGCCTGGACTAGCATATTCTCTCCTAGCTTCTGACCACTATCAGCTTAGGTAGAGGACTTCAAAAGAAACAGACACAGAGAGACCCATGACAAAACTCAAAAAAATGCACTCACTTTTGGTCTGTTTCCTTCTGTAGTTCTCTGTTGAGTTCATCGATTCTCTGTTGCAGTTTCTTGCGTCGTTGTTCTGGAGGGAGATGGCTAAAGTCTTCTAGCGCAGGGCCCTGCAAGTAGAAATACTATTAAACAAGTAACACGCACATATCTGGACAGCTGAACCGACATACCCACACACGGACAGTGTTCACTGGAAGCAGGATGGACCTTCTTAAAAACTCTACTTGACACACAGCTCTATAAAAGACCACAACAGAGTAAATGCACGTTCTTGCTGCCAGATCATAGTCATTCATTCAAGGTTCTTTCTGCCTTCTGTAACAGTTGGCTCACAGATTTAATTATTTTTCTGAAAAGCTGAGCCATGTACCTCCTATTACATCCACTGCACTTAAAGTGGATTTAGAAAGGACAGAATTAATTACTACAGAGTAATTTCAGGCAGAACAAAAATCCAAGATGTGTTAATAATAGTAAGTAGTAGTAGTGTATAATTGTTTCTCTAGAGTGTGTGTTCTATGGTGATTTGGATGCTATCCAAAGAAAAATACTGTATTTTGGATCTTCATTCCAAAGTACTATTATAGTTCTCTTCCAGAAGTTCATCAATCGTGCTAGAAAACATATTAAAACTTACAAAGTTCTGATGCATTTTACCTTGAGTAAAACTAGTTCACAGAGCACAGAAAAAGCCTTTGTAACTTTGTAACATCAAAGTTTTGACTTAATTTTGTTAATCTGAATCAAAACTTGCTCAAATATTCCAGGTCACCTTTTTTACTATTAAAAAAAAAAAATGTTTCAGGGAGGGGAAAAAAACCTCCTACTTTCCAAACTTAAAAAAAAAACAAACCCAAAACCCAAAAAAACAAACAAAAAACCACTTAAGACCACCTATTGTTATGAGCCCAAACCTGCAAAGGTTTGATTGCAAACTTGTGCCAAGATTATAAACAGGATGGAAGGACTTGGGTGTGAAAAGCATTGGGAAGAGATTTTTACGTATCTTGTGAGTTTGTTGTGAAAACTCTTCCCTTCAGGGTGACAGACACCAGCAGTGTTAAGAAGGAAATATGGTACACATCTTAGTAGCAGAAAGTTAAGTCCACTATTTGCATCCTAGTTGCCCAAGAAAGTCGGTTTTAGCACAAGAAACCCACTTGCCATTACAGCAACCCTCCATGGAGGCAAACCGAACTGGACAGCATTTCTTTTGTCAAGAAGAAACTTGACAGAAATTTGACTGTCCAGATTTTGACACAAGCAGCCTTAGGCTCAGGTGCCAAGTTTCTAATACCCCCTCTTAAGATCTTCTTGGCCCTCAACTTCTTGGTTCTTTTGCACTTGTAAAATCATAATGGTCACTGCTTTTTAAGGAGGGAATACAAGACACCATAAAAGGAGGGAAATAAAAATACGATGTTTCCAAAATAAAGCAGAAATGTTTCTTTCTGGAGGGGGAAAAAAAAAAAAAATTAAAATCCTTTCAAGGTGCTTTTACACACTACAAAGAAACAAAAAGACAACCACATCCTCCATATCACTCTTCCTTACAGGTCAGTTAAAACCAGAGTATCCTACAGCAATAATCAGAACAACAGAGGTCTTTTTGTGAATTTTTACTGATTTACTCTGCAAAACAACAATATTGACTAAGGTGTGGTTTTCATTTAACAGCTTTCTAATATTCCTAAGCATAAAGGATCATCTCCCCTGCAATTTTTTTGGTTAAATTCAAAGGAGTGAATTTCACAGTATTCAATATTTTTTCTTTACACAAGTTTTGTAATCTTTTCATATACCTATTTCATGCTGCTTTAACCATTTTCCTGACAAAAAGAAATCACCAAGTATTTCCATCATGACCAACTTGTGAATACTGGTCAACCCTAAAATTCCAAAATGACAGATTTAAGCTGCAGCCAGATCACAAGTCTAATTATCTTACATTAAGCATGGATGATTAAGAAGACTGTGTACATGAGTGGAAAATCTGAAGATGTATTTCAGCACCTGACTTAAAGCAGTTATGATATGGAAACACTTTCAAAAGATTACTTTCATGCTATCTTAGCAGAAGTACAGCAGACAGATCAGCACACGGGCTTACCATCTTCACCGACCACTGCACAGTTCATTTGAAAACAGAAAGAAACGGGAAATTATTCACATGCAACGACCAGTTACGAAAATGATTAATGCCTAAAAATGTATCTTTAAAATATTACTTAAAGATTAAAATTTTAATTTATAAAAAGTACATTTTACTATGAGCACAAGAAAAGCAAAATACAATAATCAGAAATGCACTTCTGCTTTAAGAATTACTGATTCAAAAAACTACTAGGTGATAATGGGTAGTTTAACTTATGAAATTCTAATACACAAGTTCATTAAACTACTTTTGAATTTTAGTGTTTTGAATAATATGCTAAAGAACTTCTATTGTAGGAGAAGAAACACACACACAGCCAACATTGCACAAAATAGCAGAATTTGATGATGATGAAGGACTGGTCAGCCATATGCAAATAATTTGTTAATTATAGCTAACAATCCACTACCATCACTTTTACAAACGTAATTTTTACAATGTATTTACTTTATTATCACAGTAGAACTACAATAAACAAAGATCTTTTTCAAGTTTAGAAGTAATTTTACTTTCCGAAAACAGCATTTGGGTCACTGCTGCTATTCTAGGGATGTTTCAGACCAGATAAAAATAAAGACGTTTAAAGAGTAAAGGAAGCAAATACAACATGGGATGCCACGTGTCGTATCTTGGGTTTAACATTCACAGCATTTTGAAGATCTACCATGCTTTCAATGACTTCGGATAACTCTTTCCAGAGAAACACCAAGCAACTTAGAAGATATGTACCTCCGACATCGCTTATGACCGTCAGCAATTGTTAAGGCTGCGGACTGGGGCACACAAAATTAGAATTTCTAGCAACGAGGAAAGTAAAGCACCTTAACAAATGATACTTTGGTAGAAACCTCAATGAAGTCCAAAGATGTAAAATGGCTACAGAATAAACTTCTTGTTCCCTTTAGAGTCTTCCAAGAAAACACAAGAAAGGTTTACATATCACTGTTGACGATACATCTATTTATGTATCAAGTGGCACTGAGCAAAGACCTCTCATAAGCACTAACACTATCTGGAAATGTTAAGATTTCAAAGGATAAGCAGCAGCATGTAACAGGAGTACTAATAAAGCAAATTACACTTGCTTACACTCAAAGACTTTTTTCAACAACCTATTCTCCAGCTACTGTTTGCTGCTTTCGCTATATATCACGATAGGAAAATCTAATGCATGAAGCACAGAACGAGGGCAGTCTGGTTTTGTGATCTCCAGTGCCTTGAGTGAAATCTCATACAGGGCACGCTAAAATAACCAGTATGCTTACTGTCTGATATATGCCAACTCATGGATAAATCTCGGTAGAAGCAGAAGCGAATTAAATACCACTTGGTAGTTCTGCATGTCAATACCAGTTGGACATCATTTTCCAGGGACAAAACTGTGGAAAACAGCATCATGTACTAGCAACTATTAAGCATCAGTGAGATTTTAAAAAAAAAAATCTATTAGAATTACAGTATGCATTTAAGTTGAAAAGGCACTCAATATGTGATAGTGTGATGTCTGTTAAAACGCTTGCAAGGAATTTAAAAATATATAAAAATTAAATGTTCATCCTGAAGATTTACAGAGATTAACTACTTGATGTTGTGGGATATTTGAGTTAATCCAGATTTGTAGGATACTAGTGATCCTTGCTAATTTTACAGAATACTATTCTATATTAAATTCATTCACTTTTACAACATGAACAATGAACTGTAAGAATAAAAAAATTAAATAAAAATATGGTTTCATTTTCCATTAGCATTCTGTAGTTGTTAGGAGATGATCTTTTGCTTCAGTAAAAGCTTCTAGAACTACTGATACTACAAGGTCTTGATTTGGGAGCCAGGAGTCAATACATTTAGCGATCAACAAGAAGGAGGTGTAATCAAGACCTGTGCCATTTCAACAGCTATCTAATCTGGTTAGTTCCTCAGTGAGTACTAAAGAAGGAACATGACCTTCATGACCAGAACAAATTATGATATAAGTGAGTCAGAAGGGGAAAGGAGAAACTGTCCTCCATAAATACTTAGAGGACCACAGGAATTTTCTAAAAAAAGGTGGTGGTAGAAAGGGTATTTCCAAGATATCTGGGGGCCCGAAATAAGATGCCATGACTTAAAGAAAGTAAGTTTTAAGTGTAACTCATTATACTTCAGAATCACAGCAAGGGAGCCTCTAAATCATAACTATACTGCAATATAACGTTGTACTTTGATCTCCACATTATGTCAGCAGTAGTCAACCATTCTTGATGCACATGAGACAGCAAGTCAATATTGTTTTCAAACATCAGAAAATCATGAATTATATATAATCAAATGCATCCAATTATCTCATTGTTTGGATCAATAAATACCATAAAACGTACATAAACTGGGCAGCCTATGCTTCACTGACCTAACAGGAAAGTGCCAGTACATTTATCACTAGTATAAATGTTGCTAGGAAGCCACTTAACATTTCCCTTTTATTGTCTTCCAAACAAATTCTATTTGCAGGGTAAGCCACTATAAATTAGTAAATGAACTGATAAATCTCAGCAGGTGGCATTTGGTAGTAAATGCTCAATAATTCTACCCAAAAGAACCTTGGACAAACAAGAACAATTTATTAATCAAAAAATGCATTAAAATTGTAATGTTTCAAAAATCAGTATTTCAAAATCTGCAAGCACCATGTGCTATAGCATTTGATGTACAAAAGAAATGAAACTTCTCCCTTCTTAGTTCAGTGTCTTGTAATCAACTACTATTATTTCAATTAAAAGTCAGCAAATAAGACATCTGATCTGTCAGATGTTTTTTGTGGTGACTATATACCCAATGATAAATTACTGCAAAAATATGTTACATGATGGTAGGAAAACATTTGTGAATGTGAACAACAATGAAGAAAGGTATCAAACACATGCTGAGCACCCTCTTTATAACACCTTTCTTTTAGGCACAAGTATTTGGAATGTGATAAAGAGTATTTCTATTTTATTTTATTTTTAACCTGTTGGTAACTTCTGTATAATATGAAACAAAGTATCCTAACGGCAACCTTACAGCTGAAGTGTTACTTTTAACAAAGTAAGCCTTATAATGAGGGTGAAGAGCATCAGAAAAGCCACATCACAAACACACTGTTCATAGCCCATCATGCATTTCAACTTGTTATCAAACTTACCCCTCTTTTGAGGCTTCTGAAAGAAGGAATTCTGGGCTTCCCTGTTTTTATGTCACTCATGCAATAATGCACTGGTTCAATGGAGAATATGGGATACTGGGACCCATTAGGAGTACTGGATGTGTATAAACTAGTAGGGGTTAGGGGTGGGGATTGTGGCTAATGTGGAAATAAAGAAAGCAATAAATAAGCCAAATGTTCAAAGTGATTTTAAAATGAAAATTCTGTCTTACAAAAATAAAATTTCCATCCAACACAGAAACAGCTTGTAACGTTCCAGACACATTTACACTATAACTGTATTGGTTTTAAAAGGTTTCTGTCATGAATTAATCTTCAGAGTTACAGGTTGGTGCAGAGAATGAAGGAACATTCAAAAAAGCTTTAGACTCAACACTTCCACAAGATCCTAACAAGATCCTGAAGTTGCCTGTCTCTTTTCTTACAACAGGAAGTTCTGCTTTTCCCAACTTCAATTACAGCCATTCTGGAAGCTTGGGCATTCCTGCTCACTGTTTCTTCCTACATTTTGATGTACCCTACCAGGTAAGCTAAAATAGAAATATTAGGTACATCTACGGAGAATGACTAAGACAAAAAGTATACTCAATCTCTGTCGTCAAGCTGGACTGACACAATGGCTGCATGGCATTCTTAATATCACGAGAACTTCCTCCGCTTTCTTCCTCCCCTTTTTTCAAATTGCTTCTCTCATTTTTTGTCTCTCATACCTCTGCTGCTTTTTCCCAGTTCGATTTTTCTGTACTATTTCCTCTGCTGCACAACTCATTCCCTTTCCAAAAGACTTTTATGTCTTTGATGACATCAAAAGTAGGTAAACGTGTATGTGGAAGTCAAGACCAGCCATAGTTTCAGCTAAATGAAGGCCCAAAGGCCACCATGAATACCCCAGCTACAATAAATCAGCATATTTTTATTAATTTAAGAGTATTTTTTAAAACCTGTAAATAGTACTTGGAATTAAATATGTATCTCCTGGTAAGTATTTTGCTCCCAGCTGCTGTTTTGTAGAGCGCCCCTCCATCCTCCCCCAAAGCAGGGGGAAAAACTGGACATAATCTTCCATTTCCTCCAGGTCCTTAAGAAGAGATGCATGTGTTATGTATACACATATGTGTATCTGTGATTCCATACAGGAAACAGTAAGGCTGACTCTCTGAATGCTACATACAAAGTGAATGAACTGGGGAGAAGAAAGAGTAGGGAAAGTCCTGTCAGCTTTCTTCAGCCGTCATCATACTAAGGAATTTCTTGTAACTACAGTAAATGCCAAGGTCCAGATTGAAAACCAATGCAGATTTTCATAGCTTCCCTCTCCAAAATTCTCAGAAAGATGTCTTGTTGTCAAACTGGTAATCCCGATCTAATTTCAGAACAGGCTGAATCTCACCCACCTCTGCAGCCAAATGCAACAGATATGCTAATGCATTAATGCATTTAAACTATTATCAATCATTAATTACACTGCATGAAAAGTAAACAGTTTTCATTTTAGCACACAGCTGCAGTTACATAATATACTGAGGAGGGAAGAAAGAATCGGCTATATCCTTTCTTTCTGTAAAGATCTGCTTTCAAGTGGAAAATAAATCCTACCACTAACAAGCTCTAAGAATAGTTTCCTATAATAAATGGCAGAAACTGACTTGGAGCATTAAAATAACCTCACAGAAATTTGTGGGAATCATTAAAATGACTCACTGATATGCTCCAATACTAAATAAAGACCTAGCACAACATGTATATGCTTCATTTATATAGCTAATGCATGTACTGATAATCTTTTTTGTTGATCCATGAAGGCATCTTGCACAGAAAGTGTTAATTGAAACTCATATAGTAATACAAGAAAGGAGTAATTTCTCTGCTTTCAATTTTTTCTTGAGCATAGGAATATTTTTACCTATTTCATAGTAATGTTTCTTCTGCGACATTTACCTGTATGGAGCTTCAACAGTATGTTTTATCAATGAGGTATTATAAATTTTAATGTTTTCAGACAAACCCCAGAAGTTTTCACAACTAGCAGCAGGTATAATAAAAATCTATATAACAAACACTCCTATATATAAACATCTACAAAATGTAACATTTAGAAGGGGGTTGCTTTTTGTAGTATAAAAGAGAGATCTGAAGTCTGCCCAATTCCAAAGCATACTCCCCCTCCCCTTATTTTTTCATTCACAATTAACACCTTTTCTATGCAATCACAGAAAGTCTTTACGGAAACTTAGAAATGTTACAGAAATGGGAAACTAATTTTATCAAATAACTATTAAAAACATTCCCAGACCCAAATCACTTGAAGAAAAATTGGAAAAATTCCCCTAGTGAGAACTTGATTTTTAATGTAAGTATCCAACCCTACTCAAACCTTCAGATCTCCTTACACATATTTTAAAAGACAGTGGCAGGCAAGGGGAAGGTTATTTTAAAATAAATAAACTGCTGCTTCCATGCACTCTAGATCTTCACATTTTAATTTTCCAAACAGTAATTTCTTAATTGTTACCTTTGGCTTCTTTCCAAATAGCCACAGCTTTCCTTTAGCCTTGCCCACTGTAGTTTTTGAATCAATTCTCATTCCTTCCTGCTTTGGTGTACTGATGGTTCCATCAGAGATAGTTCTGTAAATATTCTGACTGTAATCTTCAAATGGAAAATCTCCAGGAGGTTCAAAACCGGATTTGAAGCAGTCTATCACTAGTTGAGAGTCCTAAACATAGGACATTAAGGAGTTTAAAAAGCAAAACAAGCAAACCCATCAAGAATCGGAGAGAGAACATGGAGACATAAATTTTCCCTGTAATTGCAGAGATGCACAGATGGGAAACTGAGAGCGAGCTCAAAATGCATGCTTTTGGAGAAATCAAGTTAAGATAACTATGTTCTTTTTTCTCAGCAGTGTGTAAATCAAAGCATACCCTGCTATTCAGAATCCAGCAAATGCTTCCCAAGGGTTACCACAAATTTAAAACAGGACATGCTTTAGGGCCAAACTACTACCCCACCTTCTAATCCTTCAACATTAGCACTACACGAAGATAACACTAAGAAAAACTAGGTGTAGTAAGATATAATAGGGAAGAACCTGTATTAGAAGGAATAAGAAAGAAGTGGCAATAGCTGCAATCAAACAGGACACAGAATGGTACTTTGTTAACTGAACACCCTTTATATGATTTAATGCTACATACTGGAGAAAATGCCAACCATGAGGGTGTTCCAGGATGTTTCAGGATAACCAAAACAATGTGTCCAATATCACATACAGTGAGAAAGTGTCAAAGATCTTCAGATCACAAGAAAGCAATGAAACAGGAAGACAAAGACACCGAAAGCGGAAGGGACCATTTAGGCTAAAACTCAAGTCACAACACTTTTCAAGCAGACAAATATTTGACCACAGAAAGATAAACATACAGGGTAAGTCTGTCTTTCCCCTCTCCACAGCTTCCATATCAGTTAAATCGCTCATGCACATTTAAAAAGTCGCTCAATTCTACTTACTCTATGTTCATCAACTGATTTTGCTGCAAGGATCATCCCTTCTAAACATTTAGAGATAATCGGAATAACCTTGCGCTCAGAGTCGGCAAAGCCTTTGTAACATTCACTAAGTTTGATAGTCCTTCTTTCATCCATTTCTTGAAGTTGCTGCAAGCACAAAGTAAGATAAAATAAAGCTTTTATTTGCAGATTTTTTCCCCCCGATCCTGATGTATGCAGTTACTGTGCTCACCACAGTGTAGTACAGAATTTCTGTGCTTTCCCAGTATTTTTTATTTGCTTAACAAAACAGAACTTAATTAAGTTAAAAAAATCAAGTCCTTTCAGACATAGACTTAAGATGCCCAGAACAGTAATTACGAAGAATTGATACTCTTTGATTTTTAAAAATGATGTAAAGGACTGGACTTTCTTTTCCTTACTCTTTTTTAAAGCATGTGCACAGTGTCTACAGCCGCCTATTTAGTTTAAAATATTTGTTTCATGCAAAAATGAAAACAACAGTAAAGAAAGTCTACTAATTTCTATGTCTCCTCACTCTCTCCTTCTAGTTCCAAATAATTTCTCCCTGGTGATAAGTATCTCTATCTTGCTTTTATTTTTATACTTTCCAATAAATACCAATGATTAAAAAAAAAGGAAAAATTAGAAATATTAAAATTATATGATGTTTAGACATGCTCTCTGATTTGAAATACAAACCATTTCCTTTAGAAGTGTGCAAGAAAATAAAGAAAAGAATACCATTACATAAGATTTGTAATAAAAGTCTACTGGGACACAACAAAAAGAACAAATTAAGGAGAAATACTATTAAATACTATTAAAGCCCTGGACCTTTAACCTAATTGAAGGTGGAAAAAAACCACAAAAGAAAACAAAAAGCAACAGTACATACATCAATAGGTTATCAAAAATGGGATAAGAAGTTGGATCATTCCTGTATCTACTCTAACAAAGGCAGATGGCTCAAACAGCATCCAATTTCCTCTCTCCAAAACAAAGCAACAACCTAGTCATGCTGAATCCCTCTCACAAGGTTTTCCCATAGAATGTTAACAAATACTTGCAAGGAAATAATAAAAATGTAGTCCCAAGAGAAAGCAGGACTAGGCCTTTCTGTTCTTACTGGAGATTTCAAAAAACGTAAGTAATATCTTACAGTGATAACGGATTTTAACCCTAGAGAAATAAAGGCAATAAACCAAAACTCTGGTCCAAGCTACAAAGATGATCGAACTGTTTCTCCTGGGAGTTGACTGCAATTCCTCCCATCAGTGTGCTAACGTCAGATCTACTGTAGCACTGCTTAACAGTTAAAATATTAGAAAATTCTTTAATAAGTCAAGGCAATTTTCTCCTGTGAATCCTAGACCTTCTAATAAGTATTTTTTAAAAATATGAACTCCTTTGTGCTTCTGGAAAATATCAAGCATTCTTAAGTTGGTACACCTTCAAATAAAGTCACTATTTTCACTTTCCATTTCCTCGCTCCATGTCTCAGAATCAGTTTCTACAGTCACAGTATTCTCCCAAATGGCTGAATGTACATGCCAATACACTTCTGAACTCACCTTCACCTGACGCCCCCCGACTACTTTACTTTAAACCAGTTTTGCAAAGTCTCTGTTTTAGAAAGAATCTTAAAAGAAAAAATAATCTTAATAGTTACATGAAGCACCTTGAGAAATCCCCTTCTTAGATGCAAAGTATTGATCTAATTTGACCTTTAACTTTTTTTATTATTTTAAAGACTTCTGTGGATTGCTGGTAATATTGACGAAGCAATGACCAATGGGGGGGAAGTACTTCTGCCTCCAATCCACCCATTTTATACCTGTACATGAGATACATTAAACCACATAGTCACCATTAGCTATACACTTTCCTTCATCTCTGCCAGAGTCAAAGCATTCACACACGCATACAAATACCAAGAGAACTAGTGACCAAACCTTACTAGAACAATTGTTTTAAATGTTTGCTCTCATCCAGATGTTTCAAATGTTTATTTTGCCATACCTCTTCAGCAATATTTAAACAAAGAGTCTATAAAATATAAAATCTTCATAGAAAATGCAACAGAATATGTTCATTACAAGTCTAAGCATAATTACTGTAAGCAGTCTCATGATTTCTTGATAAAATTTTCCACGAATATCCCCAAAATAAAAGTTTTAAATTTTAAAATCTACTTCTCTCTTAAAAGAATATCAGACATACTTTCTCTGTTAATTATTTTACCTTATAAATCTGAGGAATGACGATATAATAGTGTTTGTGCTGTTCCCCATTAAAATTCTGTAGTTGTGCAGCATATTCATTTTTATTTTCATCAGCCATATGTGTGCGCAGGTTTAACTGTTGCTTAGCCTAGTAGGAAAGTGTTATCAGTTCAAACATGTCCTGTGCTTTTCAATGACATACAGCATTATTTTAATGTATTTTACCAACTATGCAAAAACTCTAATCACAAGTCATCAAAACTGACATCCTTATAACTGAAATAAAAAGAATGTGAGACTTCATATATACTGACAGTCTACAGACCTAATTTATTACATACAGAGAGAGCAATGATCATTGTAGCTCCCTTAGCCACGTCACTTAAATGCACATCCTAAAAAACACAGAAGTGACTGAACATATATACCACAAGATACCAAATACCAGTAAGCCTGCGTGTTTAAGGAAGATAGTCATCATCGAGACTAATGAAGCATATTCCCTCTCTGTGCTGTCTTATATTTTACTGTAACTTTGATTTTGCACTCCCTCTCTGTGCTTATATTTTACTGTAACTTTGATTTTGCACACAAGCAGCAAGCATTTTATAGACAATTTTATACACCCAAAGATTGTTGTTCCAGTACTGATGATAAACATGCAAATAAAATGTTTTTTATAATAAAAAGAGAGTAAAGAAAGAAATGGCACCGCTCTTACCTTCTCAACATCAGCCTTTGTCGCATTAGTGTCATTGTCCAGTCTTTCGTAGCTTTGCTGTGCCTTTTCTGCCTCTTTGCATTCTCTCTCAAATTTCTTTTTGCTCTACAAAAGCCACAAACTTACTGCTTCAACAGCCACTATCCCCTTTTGGTTTTGTACAGTAATTTTGAATTCTAAATATCAAAGCTTCCATTTAAGTATCTTAAATTCACTAAATACCTTTAAGTAAATACATTGTTCTCACAGCAACCAAGTCTCAAAAATTTTCAACTGTTCTATTTAAAACTTATTTCCTTGAAGTACCAGCAAGAAAACTACTGTAATTATGCTATAAAATATCAGATAATCAAAATACAAAATAACCTATTACAAAGATCCGCAGTTAATTATAAACAGACAAGTCCACCTTCTAGCCTGATTTCAATAACCTAAATAAAAGTTAGGGGGCAGAAAACTTAAACCTGGACTTGTATGAGTAAAATTTTCAAGTTTCCCTTCTTCAGTGATCAATTTTAATTGAATAAATTCAACTAAATTATTTTGAAGGTAGTCTGAAGGATTTATCTACATTACGAGATCTTAGCATACCCATCCATTATCATCGGTATTTATATCAACTGGCGTAGCTGTGAGCAGCACAGACAACAGTATTCAAGGTACTTGATGTTCAATATATCCGGCTGTTGTCAAGACAACTGCTGTAGGAAAAACTGCTGCAGCTCAAGAAATTAATATCTCTAGAGACAAACTGGCAACAGAGATCACGTGAGCACTGCTCTCCTGCTTCAGTTCAAAGTCAGGCAATTGAGGTTAATGTGTCCCTCAAAGGCTGTATGCATTTAAAAGACGGACTTTGCACTCAAGTAAATACAGTGCACACAACACAACTGATTGTTTGAGGTGAACTCAGAATTATCTTGGTGAAGGGTGACAGCATCTAAAACTACCACATCTGCCTCTACTCTGATCCTCTGACCATTAATTAAACTCTTTGACGTGACACCGAAGCAAGACATTGCTTATCTGGGTCCACAACAACAAAATAGAAATTCACCTCTCCGATATTGCTTCACAATAATCAGAAATTTATTGTATCTTTGATTCAAAGACACAAAACCAGCAGAACATCAGAATGCATCTTGAACACACTCGGTTGAATTTTACATTTTCTCACTTTTAAAAGCATGTCTCTCAAGAAAAAGGAGTTTATAATCCGTTCTAGAGAAATTAACTTCCTGCCTTTCTCTCTTAAAAAGTAATTCTACTGAAAGTATAATAGTCTACAGGGATATTCTTGAATAGAACTCATGTATCAAGCCCTCAAACTCAAGTCAAATAGTGACTTAAGATTTCATCTTCATATAAATAAACTGTCATTATTAATTACTCTCTAAACAAAAAGTAGCCTGCAGAGAAGCAACCAAAGAAGTCTGTACCTATACTAAAAAGAGATTCCTTTACATTGGACAAAAGCCAAGACTTCACTCAAACATACACACAGAAGCTGTTTACAGGAGATTATTTTTTTTAAGCAGGGAACTACGAATGCGTTGAACTGTATTTTGGATGTTACTAAGTCTGATTTGGACATTCAGTAATATAGCTAAACATTAAAGTCTAAGCAAGCAAGATGACAACAGCTCCATTTACAGACTGTATATTATTAAGTTTGATAGGGAAAAAAACCCACAAACTCACATTATCCATCTGTTTCCAGCACATGTCCAGATACTGTTGAGCCTTTCGCCCTTCCTGAAGATGCTAAAAACACCACAAAAAAGTGTAATTTACATATCTTTTTAGTACTATTACCATTAGTTAGCCCCTGCTCTAGTTGACACGCTATGATGTGCAGTATCTCCCACAAGTTACCAGTACTCTTTGGAAGACGTTACTAGTCATATAAGAACAGTACCACAGATGAAAATTACACTGGCAAAAAAGTTACTAGTAAGCACTACCTCCCAAGGCCTTAATTTTTAGGTTTAATAACTGTAGTAAACCAGTACATAAAAATACAGAATAACTTTAAATACGAGTTTTATAAATGTATTAAAAAACCTACTTATTGCCAAGTTCATTAAATTGGGTAAACAAATACATCAATTCGTTAAAAGACATATCCATTTTTGATATTCTATTATCAAATCGAAGTATAGAAATTACCATTTTTCTCTCAGTTTTTAGATCATGAGAATATCTCATCAATTCTCCGTACACTCTGTGTCCCATTTCTTCTGCAACTACTTCTCGTTGTCCTGCATAGTCATTCAACTCATTAAGGATGTTAAAAAAGGCAATACATGAAGTAAACCTGACAGAAAGCACACACGCACAAACATACATACACAAAAAGTGAGACAGCTTTTTAAAATGGACTTCTTTTAGTATAGTCTGTACTCCTGATTAAATAAAGCAAAAAAAGTCATACATATTTTACAATAAACCTTATCTTAATGCTAATTGAATTACAGTAGAAATGCAAGTTGGGAAAGCCTACATTAAGCCTAGCACGTACTATATGTTGCAATGTCTCTTCAAATACATTTTTTAAGAATATGGATTTTTGTGGATGGAAAAGAAAGAAGAAGAATACTACCTGGAAAGCCCTGTCGTATAGTGGTATCTCCTAAGCTGCCAACTGAGAGGCCTGAGCTTGGGAACGGATACATACGTCCCTAGGCTCGGAGGCTGAACTTGCTGCAGAGATGATGTGCTTGGTAGTCTTGAGGGTGGAACATGCCAATCATACCACTCATATGCATCCCGATGGATGATCTACAGAACAAGTTTGCTATCAGCTCTGGAGACAGCTGCCTGTTTGCCTGCCCACCTCTTGGCTGGAAGTAAGGTGCCACTATGGCTGGCACTAAAAAGGGGGGAAGAGGAGGGGCAAAGGGTAGAAAGTGTGTGTGGAAGGGAAGAAAGAAAAAAAAACAAAAAAACAGGCACCACATTAAAATATACATCTTTCTCTCTTTTAACTGTGGAATACTGCCATCTCCATAGGCTTGGCTCTGGGGAATTAAAATGCCACCCTAGCACTAGAAATCCCATTCCCTGTGGTCCAGGATCTTTAAACAGTCGAAAGAGAGGAAATCCTAGTGTGAATTCTCAGTCACTCTGCGCACAGCATGTGCTTTGGCTGCAACCTGAAATTTGCCCACTTTCTTTCCTTCATAAGAGTTATCCCTACAGAAAAAAAGTATTGTGTTTTTCTAAATAAATAAAAAAATGGCTATGGGCACAGACAGCAAAACAGGCACCGCTCTGATAAATAAATTTGTTTAGCACAAATTGCTCCTCCACAGTTAGGCAGTCACTTATTTTGTCTCCTGAGCCAAAGCAAGTCAGCAGTTTAAGAGCTCTTCTTGCCAAAAACATGACAATATTGCCATACAAATGCACTGAAAAACTCTACTAAACTAAGCAAAACACACAGCCTGAGAACACTTAATTGCTTTTCTTTAAAAAAATAATACTAGACCATACATAGCATACTGAACTTCTGCTTTCAAACTTTCATCTAGCTAAAGATTAATTTGGAACGGAGCAAGTACAACCTGCCACGTTCACTACTTTAAAATACAAATAGAAGTAAACTCAGGTTTCATGCTTAAGAATTACAGCAGAACTATAAGAAGCCAAGCAGAATTTTTTCGTTGTCTTAGCCAATTAAATACTTTATCTTAAAAAAAAAAGAAAAAAATCCATAAAAGGACAGAGTACACTGTAGTCCTTGTTTCTTATACATAGAACTTGAAATGCACATTTTTACCTGGGTTCCTCATCTTTGGGTGAACGTTTAGGACAGTACTTCTTAACCAGATTTCTATTAAGGAAGAACGAAAAAAAAGATGCTATTTTAGAGTCTCTTCCGAGAAGAGAAGACATACACATAGAAAACTGCATGAACAAAGTATTTCTTTTTAATGACTTCAACGAACAAATCTATTCCCTCTGTCATCTTATAAGGGTGCTTTAGATAACACAAGGCAGAAATCTATGGCATTTTCAAAGTTTTAAGTCACTTTGACCTAGAACAATATATTCATAAGTATTTTAAAACCTCTATTGCACAGTGACTAGACATAAAATAATGAGTTCTTTATTTAACATCCTTTTCACACATGCAAAAGAAGCTAGCAGACAAGAAAAAAGCCAATGTATGATCACCGTGTAACATATAGATAGCACACACTGTATGCTATACCCATGAGCACAGAACTCCAGGCCTGAATTAAAGCTTTGAGTGTGCATTCAGGTCAAAGGTTTTAACCACACTATCTCCAAACCTTCAATAAGGATATTTCCAGAACAGAAGAGGCAACATCTCTTTTCAGGAAAGATGTTACATTTTGCCCTACCACCACTGTTGTAAATATCGGGCTTTTAGAACCCAAGAAAATATCAAAAAGACAATCCATGGGACCAGCACTTTACACAGTATCACAGTCCAATTTCCGAGAACTCTGATATGAACTCATTTGCTTATCATACAATGCAGAAACAGCACCTTAAGAAACATACAAACAACATCACCTACTCTACCCTAGAGCATAAATAACATAGGCATACACTGCTTACACAAACAACCGCACAATATTTGCGGTTATATATACTGCTACAAATACCCCAAATCCTGTGATGAACATGAAATGAAGCCACACAATTTTACAGACAGGAGGGATAAGAGGAGAGAATTCCAATGATTTTTCAAATTCTTATCTTCCTGTACGTCAACCTTTGCTTTAAACTTCTAAGTACACATTTTTTCCAGCACAGCATTCTGCCTTGACTTACTATATTTGTTTTTCTGACAGCAATGAGGTCTTACAAGTCTTGAAATTCAAAAGGATACATGTCATTAGTCTTGAAAAAAAATCCATAATTTCCTTCTCATTTTTAGTAGCTGGATGTTCATACCTTCAATTGGTTGCATTTTTTATTCTAGCAATATTCAAAATTGTCAGTTTTTTTCCACAAAACAGAAAATTTGAAATTGTAACTCTACTACAGTTCTTCTCCTTTCCCTGTGAGAGTTTGTTATTTTACAGCAAATAAAGAATCCTTTTTGTGTATGAAAGAAAAACAGGTAAGACACAGGATTTTTCTCAAATTGCTTACCTTCAACCTTTGTGCTTTTTGAGGTCAAAGAAGTGAAACACCTCAGTTGCTGTGTATTTTTAAAAGCAGCAAACAGGATTTAAAGAGACATCTACTACTCAAATTAAATAGACCGGTATTTAAATACCAATGCCCACCCTCACAAAAATTCTCCTGTTTTCCAAACATCAGAACCACTTCATTGAAATCTTGCTAGTAACATTTAAACTGTGAGCCAGATTGCCTCTTATGATATCTCTCGTTTAAACTATCAAAGTAATATTTTTAAGTGTGAATCAACATCTCAGCAGAAAATAATGCATGTCAATTATTTGCTTTACAACCCACAAATAGAAGCAACATAATGCTGGCAATTTTTTTTCCCCTGTACATCTCTAAATCATCATACCTTCCATTTAAGAACAAAAAAACCCAACAAAACAAGTGCACACAACTGAATCATTCTGTTCAAGAGACAGTGTTAGCCTTGAGCTTGTCAGGGAAAACTGCTTGAAGTGTGTTCTTGAGGTGGACCTGGATTATGCAAAGAATGTTTCTGCTTTTCAACTGGTATGAAATAGACTTCAATCAAACTTCTGTATTGTGTAAAGGGATGGTATTTTGTAATGAAACTATTTTACACATCCAGCCAAAGAAGAAATTAAGTATAAAACAACACAAAACTAGCAGAGCTGCTTTAACAGTTGTCTTTTAATTGGCCTCTGGATATAATTCTTCCTTCTGCCTGTCCAGTAGTAATTGAGACAACTGGCCGCTGACTTCTTAGACTAATTATTAACATAGCCCAGAACAGTTTCCGCAAAAGCAGCAAAGAAGTAGACTATATAAAGCAATCTACACCCCCAACACTACAGAAAAAAGGAGAGGGGGAGTAAAAAAAGATTCTATGAAACAATCTTGCATGCATGTTTTATATCTCATTCCCACTGTCCATGTGTAACTTCGGTTGTTACAAACTATGAACTACCTTATCATTAAAACAAGGGTGCTAATCCTGCTTTCATCTAAAATAACCTTGTGCAATTTCTCAAATCAATTTATTCGGAAGTCATTATCTCTACGGTACAAGGGTACAAGTAGTGAGATTATGTTCAGTCATGAAGTATATACCAAAATATGAGCAGGGAGTCGGTGTGGAAATAGCCAGCTTAGACCCTTTGTCTCTTTCCATACCCTCAGAGACTACAACCAGAAAGAACAACCATCTTGACTATCTAGTCAAGTCTTTTTTACATCAATATGTACTAAGAAACAGAATAAATGCTGACTTTTTAAAAAGCATCTACAAATTTTATAAAAACTTTCTCACTGAAGTTAAAACAAGAATCTCTTTTCGCTATCACCAGAATCCACTGCCTGTTGTAACATACTACTTGGTAAGGATTAAATGCAGTCATTTTGATTGGAAAATGCATAAGCCAAAGTAGAAGAAAAAAAAGAATAATCATCTTTGCTAAGTAACTTTCCCATGTTTCATTTTCCCTTACATTTCTGCTTTACTCCTTAGTGCTTATTAACAAATGGAAAACTCCGAAAATTCACCTTATTATTATTCAGAAGGTGAAATGCGTAACAAGCATACAATGCTGTAGCTAAGCAACCACGCACGAGCCTTTTCAAGGGAAGATTTTCAGATGCGTGACAATGAGAAAAGAAACCACTTACTAAAAAACATACAGTTTAAAGTGTCAGGAGAGAAGGGTCACAAACAGATTATTTACTAGGATGCTGATTTCTGTTCTGGTTTCATTTTTTAATGCAACTGTTTACTATTTCTAGGAAGACAAAAATATTATATAATCCTTTCTCTTAATAAAAGTCAGTTTCCTTAGTCAATCTTGTCTACCTTAAGATCACAGGTAGGAACATACAGTTTTGAGACATTGTGTGATCAGGATTTAAGGTTCAATAACAGCACAAGGTACAATAATCAAAGTCAATACATATGAAACAACAAGCAAATGCAGAATTTAAAGTTCAAAGAAAAAGCCAGTGTTCATGTGAACAATGAAGCATAAATGGCTTTACCAAGAAGTGAACACCAACACTTAGAAAAAACAGAGAAATTAGATTTAAATCTTTGAAAAAACGCAGGTTGACAAGCAGTTAGTATGAGTGTAGATCTGAAGAGTGAAGCACTATTTCAAAGAGGAGCCAGTCGACACTTTAAGGGGGCATAATGTTCTTTAACATTTTTATCTAAACGCATGTCTAATCCTCGGGATCCAAATATGGATCTGGACTAGTTTATAAGAAAACTGCAGAAGTAATTGCAGACCATCAGAACTGAACCAAATTTACGGATAGATTGCTCTATACTTCCTTAGAAAAGTGTAGATTTATGACACTTTAATCCTCTCTGAAAGTACAATTTAGATGACTTCTACCACACCGCCTTATAGCCATCTGGAAGCAGATTCCATACAGGACTAACCACATCCAATTGTGCTGATCCTGTAATTTTATCAACCTCTCTTCTCAGTATAAATTGGTCTCAGGTCAACACCAGTGAGATAGCAGCCTGGACTATACTGCTGATTTTTAAGAGAAATACCACCTCAGTCACATAGCCAGAAGTTTCAAAAAGCACCCAAGTTAATGAATTAAAATTATTTAGTCGTGTACATAAAACATGTACGTAAAATTTTAGACATTTGTACAAAAAATTGTGTTTATCAACTCAAAACTAAGTTTTCTTCAGTCAATTAATATAGAACATGAAGAACACGAGCAGCAGCATCAATATGGTAGAATTTGTATTAAGGTAGCAGCTCAGGTACTGTGGCATCTGCTTATACTAAACCTCTACAGCCTCTACATCACATTACAAACGAGCCTGGGAACAAACTCTGAAGTCTGTTTTCGTAAGTTACTAAAAAAATGCAGTAAGTACTTAAAGGCATTTCATATTTATACGTGAAGTAATACTTTCAATAGGGCTCTGATGGCTTCAGTATTGCATATCAATATTATGGACTGGGTGAAAATGACAATGAACTGTAGTTAATAACATGTCATCAGAAAAAAATTTAACTGAAGAAATGAATCTTAAAAAATTGTAACATGGAATTCGAGTTTACAAAGCTAAATGTCCTTGGAACCGTTAAGAATTTGTATGTTTTGGCTTGCAGAAACATCACTATAGAAGAACCTGCCACATTCATACTTGTGTAATAATCAACAGCGTAAATTCTTGGCTCCGATCAAAGGAAGAGAGATTTGAGAAATGAACACATATGGTGATAATTTGTGTCCCCAACTTCACATTTGAGCTTACACCCATTTTAAATAACATTTCCAAGATTCTGCATATAAAAATGTGGTTAACTATGTCTCAATTTGACTAGACATATGCATATATTAATATTGTATTTAGAACAAAAACCACTTATACACAATAGTATGCAGAAAGAACATGAAAAATACATTTGCTTAGATTAACTAGACATCTCCAGAGATCACAACGTACAATTTTAAAGGGAAACACTCAAGTAGTTCAAGAACAATCATCGCTATTTTCTTTAAACTGACAACAGAGAAGCTGACCAAATTCAGAAATCTTATTCCACACGGTAGTTTCATCTATAACTGCAGGTATAACTTGTATTACTGCCTAACATCACAGGAAGTGGAACTCCTCTATCTTCTCAAGTGTCATAATGCTTCAGACAGAACAAAAAGGGAGTGAACCTCCAGAATTACTTTGTGTGTGATGATGTGGAAGTAAACGAAACAGGCCTTCACCTTGCCCCTTTTAAGCAACAATGCTGATCAAAAACAGCATCTGAGAATTCAATTACAAAATTCAGCCAAGAGTCCAGTAATTTGGCACCTCCGAAATCTAATTTTTCCCAATTATAAAATAAGAACAAATTAAACAGTCATATAATTAAAATGAAATTTGTTAATCTACAATGTATATTGCAATATGTTTGTCCTGATTCACATCCCCGTAACTCAGTAACGGCCTATAATAACCTTCACAATCCTTGGGGTACCACAATATGTTAGTTGAGACCTGAGCTACACAAAACCTAAGATTTTCCTTTAAGTTAGTTCAAAAAAATGAAATTATACTTGCTTTTTTTCAGAACAAAGTATGTTGCAGACAAAGACAAGACAAGCTCTCTAGACAGGTGGGGTTTTTTTTTTCCCCTCTGTAGACATTTGAGGATTCCTCAGTGGTTTCAATTTTTCTTATACTTTTTCTTAGTATCAAGAACCGCCTATCAAAGAAGAATAGCAAGGAATGACTTGCAACCTAAAATACAGCATTTGGGCAGGATTCTCTCAAGTTATCATTTCTGGAATTGCTCAGCGACCATAATCTGCAATAACTGCCTAGAGTAAGAATATAGTGAGTTCACTCAAACAGTTCCTCATATGCTGTACATGCATCACTTGTCATCTCCTAGAAGACTCAGAACAGCTGTTGCACCTGGGAAAGTCTCATCACTAAGTTGTGACAGTATATAAAAAAAAAGTTTATCAAAATGCAAGGGTATAGACAAAATGAATATGAATTTCTGCCAGGACACGGACTCTAATTTGTGAAAACTGTTATGAAAAAGTCACTCAAGTTTTCATCCTTGGGTTTAAGTCTGTAAGAGTAAGATCCATCAACAATCTCAACAGAACGTTCACAGCCCACACTGAAACCAAGACAGAAAAAAAATACCACCATACATCACTAGCATTATCTCCCTCGTTAAACTTGTTTTTTCTTGGTCTCCCATCCAAGTACTAAGAGAGCCGTACAACTACCAAGAGGTGACCACTCACCATACGATCTACTAAACAAGGGCATAATAAACCTCAGTTATAAAGTTCATTATTAAGAGATTCTCAACACACTATTTTTCAGATTGTATTTCATTACAAAAGGAAAAAACAATGATAAACCAGAAATGTCTATCAGAGATATTAGTATCTATCTCACAGGCCACATGCTGCCAGCATTAAAATTCACTAGAACCATAGTCCATCCCCAAGATCTTCTCTCTCAGAACTTCTCACGAGCAAGCTGCAGGATGGCTAACTCTTCTGGAGATGAAAATTTTGCTTGATCTCAATCTCCCCTGGGGCCTCATGACTGTTTTACATTGTTAAAAACAGTGAGTGTCCTCAAGAGCAATGATGACTGAAATCAAGTTGTTACCACAAGACAGTTCACTACTAACAATCAATTCTCCCCCAAGGAATACACAGGCAAGAATATCGAAGAGTAGCTTCATGAACTGGTCTACTGGCAGAAAAACAGTCACCCTCTCGTGTGTGTGTTGCCCAGACCCTTGTTGGCAGCAGGCAGGAAGTGCATGCATGCACTGTACAACAGGTGTGCAGCAAGACCTGTGCTTCCCAAAACTGTCATACTTACTGCACATGGACAGTCAGTCCAGTCATCTGACAGAAGGGGTACTTGACATAACTCCTTCCTTTTTGAAAGACACTTTGAGAAAAATCAATAGTTTTACCCAAGACAGTAAAATGCTGAACAAAGATTTCCTATTTTTAGTCAAATCCTGAAGTAATAATGTGGTGTCTCATCTTGCTAGCTGTGGAATGAACCTTTAAATATAATTAAGCAAAATGACATTTTTTTCATACTATTTAAGGAAAAGATCTGGACAGATTCGTGCAAATAGAACACATTTCCATTTTTAAACAGACAACTGAAAACAAATCAAAACTGGGCTGTGAACTGGTGCTGTGCATGCTTCAAACTTTCCTTTGCTTCCTGAAGTTGTTCTACACCAGCTTTGGAAAAGTGGTATAAGAAACCAAAAAGGAAACAAGCAGCCTAGACAGAGAACATCCATACCCTCAGTTGTGAACCTCATTACTGCATTTATGAGGAAGGATTCCTCAACTCTGTATCTGGTGACAATCTAGTTTGCCAATGATGAGATGATCAAAGACACCACAGGAGAGAAGCTGCTATCAATTTCAGTCTGATAAGGGCTAGGCAGCAGCTTCAGCTGAATCCCCAAAGGAATTCAAGACAGCAAAGATTACGGTGAAGGCCCAGTTCACAGAAGTGTCTTATTTTAAACCTTGTTCTTCAAGCACCGTGCGCACTTTTTGGTAAAAATCAGTCCTACTTTCTTGTGAAGAATGTGCTTCTCTGCCATTTCATTGCTGCTACTCTTCTTGTACAATCCCTGAGGGGAAATTCCTACTGGACCTAAAAGATGTTTCACTTGGCACCAACAGAAAGTAAACTGGAGAGGTAAGACAAAGGGTGGTTGGGTTACAGTCTCACCCAAAGGTACAAGACCAGCTACGGAAAGGGTGTGCTTTAAGGACAGGAAGATCTGCTGCTTTCTCAGGTTCTACTCAATGATTTAAATCAGATTTCTTAACACAATGTAGTGTAGCTCTTGCCAATTCAACATGAGAAATTAATTAGTAGCAGAGGCTTGAAGTTGGTTGCACACACACACACACAAAAATGTAGATATGGATAATGCACTTTGCAACAAAAATGCTGACAGTCAGTGGCAAAATATTACTATGGTTTTGTCTTGAATCTTAAATTTTAAGTTTTAAACCTTTTTAGTTCAAAGATTTGAAGTGTGGATGGGAAGAGAGGGAGGGAAGAAGGCAAAAACAAGCAAGGAAATAAGCGCACACCCGAAGATAATTTTCTGGTTTGGACTGGTAAAGAAAAACTTGTCTGCCGTGAAAAGAACTAGTGATCTAATTCACTCTGTAAATGAAAAATGGTCATTAATCACAACATTACATACTTGCCCATCATCTGATACGGTGATTTTAAGTAACCGTTAAGATTCTTTTAGAAAGAGAAAGAAAAAATCCTTACCTCAGTTGTTTTGCATAGTTTTGCTCAATTTCTATCCTTTCTTTTACAAATTTTGCGTATTTCTCCAAGAAGTCAATGCCCCACTGCGTATGCTTGTCCAAGTTATCAAACTGATCCTTTGAAAACAAAAGGAAACAAAAATACCCAGAATTAGTTATGAATCACAGCAGTACCAGAAACGACATGTAATTTATTTATGAGTTGTGCTGTGAGGGAACGCTTGCTACTTGGATAGAAGTTATTCAAGTTATAAATCAGTGATGGGTGTATATACATACACCAGCCATATACCAGAACAGTAAGCTGTATGTGCAGGCACAGATCTACCTCTTTATGTAAGAACAGCTCTAATACTTGCATTTTAAGTTGTATGCAGTCTTTGATCACTTTCACAATGCAGTATGTCTTTTTTTCCCCTAAAAATCCTTTAATTCAAAAGTGGATCTTTTCCACCAAGATAACAAAGACATAACCAAAGATCAGTATTAGGTAAATAAGAGACTGTTCAACAAGAGATGTGTCTGGCAGTTTTAAAACACAAGTAGTTGTAATTTCATTGGATACAAAAAATTACTTCCACTCTTATGACTACCCACTGAAAAGAAAAACAATATAAATTATAGCTGCATGACGAAGTTGGGTGTAGTCTGCAGATGAAAAACATTTATTAAAGCAAATCTGTATACACAGTTCATGATCAGCTCTAGCTGGAGATTCCAAAGAAAGCAAACCTGTCCTTAGCCGTTAAGAAAGTTATAGCAAAGCAAAGGCACAAAACAAAGAAGAGAAAGTCAAAAATAAACCACGCTTCCAAAAAAAGTTGGGGGATTTTTAATACATTAAATCACCTTCAAAACAATCTTTCACTGTATTCTGTACTGATCAATAGATGGAGGATACACTAATTAGGACAAGTTGAAAATTCAAAAAACAAGTGGAAATATGGAGGTTAGGAATTAGGCAGGAACGAATAAAGGTACAAAATACAGCCTAGCAAATATTTTTAGTCCAGCACATATTTGTATTTTATGCTAAAAAATCTGCCACAGTGGAAAAATCAAGGATTTTCAGCTTACAACAGCATTTACAGTCATTTTTTCTTAACAGTTACTCAGTAATCCAAAAAGACAAGCAACTGCAGCATCAAAGTTTGTGTCCTGTATATGCCAAATCCAAATACACTTCACAGTAAATTTAAAAAATAAAAAGTAGAAAAAGAAAAAAAAGCTAAAGAAAGCACTTAAAGGCAAAGTTTATTTAACTTATACAAAAAACTGAGGGGTGTTTATCAGAAGCTGCGTCTTGCAGATTCAGTAACTTGCCTGAACCTAATGAATTATGTTGACCTTTAGTATTAGCAATTTAAGTTCAATTTCAACATGCAGTAGGATTATCTGAAGTTAAATCAAAAAATGCCATAAAATACTGCAAGGCTTAAGACTCAAGGAAAATGTATTCACTAAAAGAGATACCAAGACAACACAACTATATACAACCAACAAGAATAATAAAAAAGAACATAAACGGGATTAAGGTTGCTCTCAAATCTTGCCTTGCGGTTCTTAGTACCCTACACCATGGACTAACAACCATGGTGGCTGTTAGTGCCTTGAACACTTCAATCCAATGGCATGTGAGTACTAACAACCAGAAGCACCCATGCTGTACCACTACCAGCCACGTGCTCCTGCCTCCGCATCACTCTCTCCACCAAAAACACAACCACTTTCCTTGATCTGTTTCACCAGAGAACCATATAAACAGCCAAGAGACAGCGAGGGACTAAAGACAAGATTTTAATATATTTGGGAAACCACGGCCTGTATCTCATACTGTTCTGATGCGCCCACTTTACACCAACTGGACATTTCCACACTAAATACCTTTTGTCAAATAAAGTGACACTTCTGCTATTGTTTTGAGAAAAGTTGCATATGCATTGTTTGTGTGTGGGAAGAGGGAGACGGTTACCATACTGTAGTGTCAAACCACTGTTGCATATAGGCATAAAAATACGTCATCAATCTCAAGAAGCCTTTCTTTCTTATATTCCACTCATTTTTGTAATTACTCTGACAACATTAACCTGGCATCCCAAAGACGTTTCCAAACGGTGCTTTTGGCATGGAGCCAACATCCAATACCATTAAGAAGAACTGACTTCCTTCAGTGCACAGCAGAACAAAGCCTCTGCTGTCCTACTTAGGCTCTTTAGTCCACAAAGCTCTCATTTGCTGCTAAGGTTTCATTAGCATTACGGAACACCACATTACTTATGTTTCTGAACATGTAACCAGAGAGGATGGCTTTCCAAATATTTTGTTCAAACAAAAAAGGACTCTACTGGTCAAAATTAATTCTCTGCTACTAATACGAAACTGGAATGGAAAAAAGTGAGTACATTTGACATGCTATTCTCCCCTCACATTTACTAGAAGTATTTCACCACTGATCGAGTGCCAAAAACTTTTCCTTTCCTCAATTCCTCTTCTTCATCTGATTCTAGAAACAATATGCTCTTGTGCAAAGACAGCTTTGTAGGATTATCCCATAGCCACTCAAGGGAAGAAAAAATTTGTTCCCTCCCTATATGAGGAACATGCATAGAACATACACAGAACAACCTGAATGGAGTAAATCCCATGTAAGAAAAAAAATTAAAACCCATTAGCTATCCTCACCACTCTGCGGACCTTTACATTAGTCCAGCTCCTCCACCATTATTGACATCTATGAAACTACTCATGGATGCATTAATGATCTCCTAGATAAGGAATGGAAATCCTAATTTAGTGGGCCATTAGTCCACATTTACTGGAATTAAAAAAAGAAGTAGTAGTACATTCCCATGCCTTTGAAGAGTGAGACAGCTTCACGTCAGTTTGTTCACTGCCATTTTTTGGTCAGCAATTGTATCACACACTATCTTAGAATGAAGCATACAGTATGAAGGATAAAAAACTAATACTTTCAAGAAGGACCAAAGCGTTTTTTGAAAACTGGCTTATGAATGACCAAAGTTGGATGGTCAAAAAAAAAAAATCTACAGATTATTCGTAGATTTGTATTCAAAATAAAAACACTATAATAAACTCTCACATAAATATTGATTCCTCGGATTAAATTGGACATACTGACGATGTCTCTTAAGTTCTCTATGTCATGTGTGTACTGTAGAACAGAGCTTTCAATTAACAGATAAAGAAAATATATTAAGCAAACACATCAGCTTCACAATTTTTCAAATTCTCTATAAACAATAAACCAGTGAATGAAAGTCCGCAGTCACAAAAATCACCTTACACTGCCCAATAATGACACTGAGATAAATGAGCAAAAGATAAAGGCAACATCAATGAATACGCAGAAAGGAATGGCCTTTTCAGAAAGGCTTCTGAAAAGAGTCATAAATTTACTCATGGTCCTTTCAACGTCTCTCCAGAAGCATCCATGTTTGAGCTCTGGGCCTCAATTAAGCAAAATGTTTCCTTTTCATTCAGGAACACAAACAGAAAATCTTCCACACTGCTACAAAGGAAATCAAATTAATGCACCGAGATACAAGCCAAGCCAAGCGATACCTTGAATGGAGGAAAAAAGTGCAAAAATCAGGCAATACTGTACAGAGGAGAAAATGGACCAAAGAGTTGCAATAAAATTTAAACCTGGAATTTCAAAATAAATGTATCAGTGTATTAATTTGGCTGGCTCCTTTACAAGAAATGTGAAAACTGCATTAACTAAAGATCAGCAAAAGGCAGTAAAAAAAAAAGAGCACATTCTACAATATCTGGCTATCTACTACCTTGATAGCAAAGTATGTTCTCAACGATATTCCAAGGCAAATATACATTGCTGTTTGTCTAGTAACTCCCCACACCCCTTAGCAGCTGAGCAGGCAATTTGTGTAAAAAAACTTTATTAAAACTGCAGCTGACTATTATTAAACTGACTAACGTCAGCTAATGGATGGTGGCCCTAAGTAGAAACTGCCCACTCAAAAGCTGGAATGTAGTCCAAAGTTTCTACATTATGAACAAATAAATTTGACACTTTACAAAAAGTTTGCAGTAGGACAATATAGACCATTCCCAAAGAAATGTTACCTCCCTAAATTCTACTTCCAGATCATTTACTGGAACCACAGATCAATGTTATGAATACTTATCAGGTTTTTGCAGATACCAGGAAGCTTTACAATAATAACAGCTGAAGCATCAAAGCAAGGAGCCAAGCTGAATCAAATCTGCACCAAAGACAAAACACCCTTTCCTGGGTTAAACTCAAGATTTGCTCTCCCCCTTACAGACACCTGTTTTTTCCCCAAACAAGCCTCAAGAACCAATAAAAAGAAAAACATGGAGGATCTCTTCAGAGGGATGAGCATGGAGGGAATGCTACAGCACATAAATACCAAACCTTTAGTCTCCCTAAAGCTATCAGTAGCTAGTTCAGACACTGCTTTATATGGGAGTTTTCAGCAAAAGGCATTACACCAGACTGAGATTTTAAAAGGGTTAATTTTCCCAGCTTTCATCAACTTTAGAAAGCATTTCTACTTGCATTAAAAGCTAGGATTGTGGTATCAAATTCTGTAAAAAAAAAAAGTCTGTTTTACTAAATGATTCCTTTACAATAAACTTGTTTATTGCATCAACATCGAATTGCTGATTAGTCTCCATTTCATTGACCTCCGTTTTGATGATCTCCAGACAACACAGTTGAAAGCCTTAAGAATCATATTAAACACAGAACTACATCAACTTACAAGTTTAAGCGATCTCAATTGATTACTATAATTAAATCTGCAATACCTTTAAAATATATTATTTAATAAAACTTTTCTTTGAAATCATGACACTTCGCATTAACTATGCTACCACCATTTTATTCTCTTTTGACTCAATTGTACATCATTATTTCCATACTTTTACCTGACCACAGTTTTAGTCTGTAGTTACCCAAGTGATCTTATTTGCGGTTTTGAAGCACTGGCACAAGATTCCACCCCCCCACCCCACCCCCAATTCTTTGTTCTCCAGGCTGCACAGCGTGGCCAGTCTAAACTTCCGATTCAGTGAGTGGGAGATTAAAAGCTCAATCCCATATTTTGCTCTCTAAATTCTTAACACTTCTGCAGTCCAGTATAAAGAAATACATACTATGTGCTAACGAGATACCACGAAGGTGTTCAGAGCACGGAAAAGAAGGAATCAGGTCTTGTTCAGGGGAAAACCCTGAAACATTTGGCACCAAAAAAGCCCCACTGCATTTGTGGATAGAAATGTTGTATTTTATTATCACTTTAGGAAAAGCAACAAATTACTTAACCACACAACTGCAAGTCCACAGTAATCCAACTGAGAAAATGTGGCTGATTATATAACTCAACATTGATCACAGTAGTTCTTGTTTACTCAATTAAAGCCCATGAGGGTTTCTCAAATGAACCTGAATTATGGATAAATTTAAATGATAGGTTAAATTTTGCATAATGTCCTTCCTTCCTGCATCAGCAGTACTGCAGAAGACAAAAAGACCCAACTCTATTCAAGAAGTTAAATACTTTAAGTTACAAAACATAATAAAAAGCAACTACTTCACATATTAAGATTTTTATCAAACTCTTCTCCTGAAGTATCTGAAGTGTTTCTATGAAAAATTATGCAGCTTGCTTTATTCTTTTTTCCTTTTTTAAAAAATAAAGATCAAGGCCTTGAATTAAGTTCAAACAATTCAACATTTTACATGAATGAGACAACTGCAGGTAAACTTACTTATTTTTAAAATAACTTGCAGTGTTTGTGCAAAGAACTACTTGATGTGCTTCATTAAAAATTATAGGAACCATAATCAGACATAAATATATTAATGCGAAGTTACCAGTATAGTATACCTATCCCTATTTGTCTTCAGGAAAAATTAATTATAAAATTGTATTTTAATTAGAGTACGTTACACTAATCTACTTCTGAGAAGCAGATTGAATGAAAACATTTCAGTTTTTCTGATCTTTGAAATCTCTTCAGTGCCTAGTTGTTTTTGTTTTCTACTTTTGTCTCTATGCATTCCTGCTTCCTCTTCTATCCCAGGATAATAGCTCTTCTATTTTACTGTCTGAACAAATTATCACTTCTCTCTCTTCCTGCCCGCTTGTTTTTATAATTACCAATTTGGTCTTCTGGTCTTTCTCTTTTTCTTGCAACTGCAACGTGCTTCTTCCTAACAGGCAGACAAGAACTGCTTCCAGCTAAAGAGCAGTTTATTTTTTTTAAACATCCTGTTAGTTTTACATCTAAAAACTAACAGAGAGCTGTTTCTATACCAAGAACAAAATAGAAAGTGTCTTGCTTTTCTGCTTTCTCCAAGTTCTGGATTGTAGCTTCCAGACTAACCTGCAAATTATACCTCATTCCTCTCTGAAAACAATCTATGTATTAAATTTAAGAGAGTGGAAAAAATGTGGCTGTGAGCAAACTTAAAGGCTAAGCATTTTACAGAAGATTAGTATCAATGAGAAGGTTCAGAGCAGCAACACCAAAAGCCATAGCTACGCTGGAAATAAAGTAGAGGCACTCAGAGATTAAGATGAAAAAAAAAGTTACAGGTGCATATACATAAACTAAACAGTACTTGGCATTTTAATTTCATATTAAAACAAAAGTTCAGTATACACTGTACAGGCAGGATAGTATGAAGAAAACCTACTAGTCTTTTGGAGACAAGAAAAGGAAAAATAATCCCCAAAAAGAACTTCTGAAAACAATTTGTTAGCTGACCTTCAGGACATGGAGCTGTTTTGCTTGCAAAAATTGACACACTCGTGTTAACACTAAACTGTATGTCGCAGCTTGAAAATATTTAAGTGAGAAACTCTCCTAGAAATGCAGACTTGAAGTGCTTAATATGCAAAAGGAAAACAATGGGAATTAAAAAACTACTTTTAGCTGGATGAAAGACTACTTTGCTCTAAGGAATAAAGAATTAATAAATTCATAGCATGAACGCAGTATGAAAAATCCATTTGCCTGTTAAACTTCTGTATATATTCTTAAAAAGCAGTACCACTGTCAACTTTTATTTTAAAGTCAATTTCTATGATGAGAGAAATGTTTGCATGATAAAGTGAGCAAACAACTCAAGAGTGGTACTGAACCCCCAGAGATCTAGCCATGCTGTAAGATAACGCATACAGCAAGTCAGGTTTCTGAAGTGAAGCTAAAAATGGAGAGCCACAATTGAGGAAGAGAAATACAAAGTCTATGCTTTTCTCTTTAAAGATCTCCTCAGACCAGCAGCAAAGGAACTGCTTTGGAAACTTTTGATGGCAAGTCAGGTCTGGCAGGAGGGGATGTCTTGTTTGGCAGCTAGCAACTTCACAGGTGTGACAAGACATTTATTTTCCAGGAAAGGGCAGGAATCTACTACAGAGAGAACAGGAGTAGAAACATTTGTGACTGCTTTTGGAATGAGCAGCCAGAACCACAACAGAATCAAGTTCTGCATCTGGAGGTCAGCAAATCAGCTGAAAGACATTAGAGACTGGCTTTAGAGATTACAGCTGTGCACTCCAGTTCACCCATGCCACTGAACCGATCAGTCAGACTATCAATTAGATTTTAACTGCACTAGTTTTCTACCAGCAGAGCAAATTGATTGAAACAGTTCACAGCTGGGGCACTGAAGACCAAGGTTAAGACAAGAGATGAAACGATCACACTGCCACAGAGGGCATCTCAACAACCACTCCTATTTGTCCAGCTTATGAATCGTGTCCAGAATTCTTCAATTAACAGATGGGCACCTTCATATGAACTAAAACAGTGTATTTACCTCACTGTACCAGGATGCAAACTTAAGAAAAACTCAATTCTTTGCAAGTTTACCTATGGGTCTGCTTTCTGTATCTCTCAGGGGACTCCCACTCTGTCTTCCCTTGGCAGGGTCACCACCTGCCTCGCTCTGCAGGGAGCACAGTTTCCTAAATGCACTGTCTCCTCCTCCGGAAATTCTACCAACACAGTGCGTAGTAGCCAGAACATGGTTACAGGCATCCTTTCTCTCTGCTACCCATCGCAGCCTCTTCACATTGTGCTTGTCAACCAACAACCAGGGTGGGTTAATGTTATCAGCTTAAATTTAACATCTTTACCTACAAGTTAGTAAGGAGGTAAGATACTCTGTCCCAAGGAAACAGAATGGACTTCCTTACCACCACCACTTGAGAAAAATACAAACACACACACATATAAAGCAGGCATCACTAACCATACACCCCTGCTTGTAGAATACAAGCATACATAAAATATATACCAGGAAATCCTACTGTAAAAACTGGATCAGAATCCCCTCACTCAGCTTTCAAATAGCCCCTTAATCTCATTAAACTTTTAACTGGGAGGAAATTTGTTTAAACAAACAACTTCTGATTTAAAAAATTAACCATTTTTTTGCATATACTCTTTATAAAAAGATCTTTAAAATACTCGAGTCTTATTTGCATTTGAACCAAGGCTTAATTCTGAAACAGTAATTCTCCATCTAGTTCTACTTTAAGCTTAATTTCTACTTTAACACACATCAGACCATTTTCAAACAGCTCTGTCCAAGACAACAGCAGATCACAAATCATATAAATATGTTTTCAAGCATTATTGGATTAAAATAGCTGCAACTTTAACAGAGAGACAGCACTACACTTGCCTTGTATATACAAAGGACATAATTACGTCCATTCCCCTAAACACCAAGAAATCTTATTTTCACCATAGCCAAGCCAGAAAGCAGACACTTCCTGAGTCTTCTGGGAGTGGCTGAATGCTGTTAATAAACAGACAGAAGCGTAAGTAGATTTTAGTCCTAGTTATGTCACTTGCAAAAGGAGCCAGGAAGACTTCAAGTTTAACCGTAAACGAAGTAAGTGTGATATGATGCATCACAGTAAAAAAATATTACTGTTTGTACAATGCCGAGAGATGCTGTTGCTCATTACAAGAAATCCCCGGAGAAAATCCCATCTTTACAGCAACACTGGAATAATACGTAGTATAAAGCAGTGGGGCTATACATCAATGAAGCAGCAGAATGCCAAATTTGCTGTATGACCAATAGCCATGCGAGGCCTCACGTGAAGCAGAAGTTCTGTACAAAAACAGCGCATTTACTGCATGACTAACATTAACCTGCAGAAAATCTGCAAGAACCAAGTATCTGGCTTGGAAAACAATGCTGCAAGATTTTTATTTTTGAAAAATTGTGTAAAGAATCAATCTTTTCTAACTGAAAAATGAAATATTACATGGTTTGACATTCAGTGTACAAGGTGAGTATTTTAGTGTATGACTAAGCAATCCATTGGTGAAACTACTGAAAACTTTAAAAACTTTTAAATGCCTCTCTACGAATTATAGATACTTCCACAATATTACTAAAAATGCATCCACAGGTGACCAAACGAGCAAGCAGCTCTGACGCCCTCCAGTTCTCGCATATGTGACTTAACAATCTATTTTTGCATTCCAAAGGATCTGTTTTCTAAAAACTTGTAGAAACAGGAAAGAGATCTGCCAACTTCTTCAGAGAAGGATTAAGTTCCTGCTCTGGCCAGCCTGGCATAGCATCTAACAAGCAGAGTATGCACTGCTTTTTTCCTCTCCTCTACGGGAGTGAACTTAGAACACTGTGCTCAAGAAAAGAAGGGAGTGGTATCAATGTTACAAAGCAAAATGGTTCCCTGAGAGTAGGAGGTTACTACCCTGGAGATATAATGACAAGGGGAGAGGTACAGAGGAGACAATAGGGGAAAGCTAAAGGTTTTGCAAATGGAATATTATTACAGAACACCTAGATGCCCTGTATCACAAATTCAGTTCCACCATCACAAAACCAAGTTCCACCAGCTTTGCTGCTCATTCTGCTGCAACGAGTCTGCATCCACTGCTTTGCAGGACACAGTCATTGTTTATCAAGTTACATCTCCATCCCTTACATGTACACGCATGCCTCTGTACAAGCTGTATTACAGTATGACCAGTTGCACTACTATGAAAACCAGCTTACATTGCACTATTTAATGAAAGTTTTACTGAATTGAAACGTGACGTAAACTATTAGTTTGCATATAACTTAGTCAGAGTCTATACTATAGACTACACTATAGTTCAGAACTGTAACAGTCATAGCTCTGAACTCGCCAAAAAGCCAAGATGACTGTGATAGCAAGTGATACAAATTTAAAACAAGGAAGTACTTTCTGCCAGCTGGGGGAGGCAAAAAAGAAGGGAAAGTATCAACTTCCCTGGCATCCAAATATCACTTCCTTGTATTTATCTGTTCAGCTATTAAGTAGACAGTTCTGAGGGTACCATTTTTAACGGACTTAAAAACCATGAAGTGTTTAACAAGTAGGGCACACAAATCCCATGCAGAAGAGTCAATTCAGTGTGTTTCACATCTAAAGACGCACATTCAAGCCTTAGCTCAGTGGAATAAGTAGAAAGAAAAAAACGTGTTTAGTATGGGTTGAATCATACTGTTTATCATTCTGACAATTAGGACAAACATAGTATAAAAATATCTATACAGAATCTAAGCACCGAGTATCACCAGCAGAACTTCACCGTTTCAACACACAGAGAGCAAGGTATATCCCTTATAACTTCCCTTGTATGTATTTAATAAAGGTGCATGTTACTTAGAATATTAAACCCAAGTCAATAGTTCGTTAAACAAAGTATCTTCCATGGCACTATTTCTAAACAGTAACTGGAGTAAACAATGAACTCATAAAATAAAACTTATAGCACAGGAATAAAACAAACATATCCTGGTGTTAACTTTTAGATCACTTCTCACAATAGGTGTAATTAAAATACCCAGGAAACCTACAAGAACTCGGTACTGAAATAATACATATTGGATCTTTTAGAAAACGTGCATCTTTTACCTTTAAACACAGACACAGAGATCCAGACAGAATCTCCTTATTTAGCATAGCTCTGATAAGCTGTTTCAACTACTCTCACTCTTCCTAATGTAAGTACACTGTAATACAGTGAATCCAACTGGAATATAAGAAGGTATTTCCTAGGGCTATTATCAGCTGCCATCAGATAGATTTAAGATGAAGGCATATACCTTCCATTTATTGCTACTGGTATTCAAAATATACAACTGTACTATACAGATTGTCAACAAATATTTGCTCTTCTAAATCACTTGGAGTAAGATACCCATACACAGGTATTCTGATCAGCTCTTCAATTTTACTGAACTGAATCATTAGCCTTTTGTTGTTTAGGAAAGGCTGCAAATATTAACAGAATTAATCACCTCTGTTCCGAGCACACTCACTTTGCATTAAATGGGAGCAGACACTGTTCAATACTTCAGAAGATCAGAGATCACTGGGGACTGGTTAGGTAAACAGTTACGAAACTGCAAGGCTCGTCTGTTAACTGATTCACCATATACTGTTTGTTTTTGTCACCTCAATAGACTAGGAGATTTTTCCGTAAAAAGTCCTACTCTAAGGTGAACTTCCCTTTTCAGCATCACCTGTGAATATTTTAGTGTTCAACAGAAAGAATATACAAGCCACATCTTTTCCCCTTCATGAATATCTTGCAAAGAACAGTAAATATTTTTCAAACTTGATTATAAAACCAGATCTATCTACTTAACAGGAAAGTAACATGGTGGTAAATTAGAGCCTTCCTATCTCTTTGGAACACTATTTCAGATAAAGATAAGACCGGGGGGGGGGGGGGGGGACCCACAGGGGGATTCGCAATGGAATCTACTGCACTCATTGTTTTTAAAGCAAAGTTCGTAGTAACATTAACATAACTGAATAAAGAATTTAGACTAAAACCAGATGTTACTACTGGCATCTTCAAAACAATGGAATTTTTCAAGGTTTTGTGATTCAGATAACATTAAAATGTAACACTTTTCTGCTGGGTGTCTGTTATCTCAGAGCTTTTAAGATACAAGCCTAGAAATATACAGTGAAGTCCTCTCAGACTTCACCATAGACTTCAGAATCATAACCTGTATTGTAAGAATAACATTAAAATTATTCATAAAACATTTTTTTCCTAGCAGAAATGTACTTTCTTTGCAAGATCAAATAATACAAACACATACTGTTCCCCTTCCAGGTTAACAAGGTATTTTTCCTTCCCAAATACCTTAAATTACAAGGGAAATGACCAGAGTGATGTAGTTTAACCACAAGCATATGCACTTCCATTAGAAAAGTTACATTTTTGAAACGGTAAAAAAACCCTATTAAAGCGTATTTGGACATTGAAGTTGCATATACAAAAGCTGAGTACAAACTTCAGTGTACTGAACACCCCCCCCACATTTTTAAACTGTCATAGCTATGTTTCTCATTCTTTCCAAAACATATACAAAGCCCAAACTCAAAACAGCTTAATTTCATACGTTTCTGTAATCCGGCATAGCAATTACATCAGTATTACAAAGACAATGGGCTCCATAAATATATTCTGCACCACTGCAGGAGTTCAATACTGAAAGCAAGCAAATCTATAGCATAATCAGTGCAAATATTTCTGAAGCAAGACAAATAGTACTCACATTCAGGACAGAAGCAAACATGGAATGACAGGGTCACATCTGGCAATACTGACACCAGACTGCATCCATTTTGTTTAGAAGAGCCAATTTCTTTTTTGAGAGCCAATCGAACAGCCAATGTAGAAATTAAAAGGTACTTCAGTAGGAACCTACCTTCCGTAGTTATTTCCTTCCTGACTAAATTAATAAAAATACAAGGGTATTCGCACTGAAATACAGTGGAGATCAGAAAGATATACAAAGTACTCATTTCACTAAGTCCTCAGGGAATTAAAATAGCAAAATATTAAACAGTAAGTAATAAATCTCAGTAAATAATCAATGTTCTAGGAACTGTCATAAAATGCTAAATAAATGCTGAGAAACAGCCTCAAATATTGAATAAAACATGAAATAATGACAAAACCACAAAACCATTTCTTTACACTGTATAAAACTGTTATGTCTTCTCTTATTACATTGACTATAAAACTGAAACCACCTAATTGCATATGGGAGTTCCAGCTTTGTTTTTAACATTATCAGCTTGATTAAAAGCCCACTGAAAATTGATGTTTCATATCTGGGGAGCCTTAACACTTTATATCCTAGCAAAAACACTGTCAAATCAGTGATTAAAGCATGCCTATTTGTAATAAAAAACACATCAGGATTTTGTGGTAGACAAAAATGCAAGAGAAGTGCCCTTTCCCCAAGTATCTCTTTTTTTATTTCATAAATCATTACATATCAATGTGTAAAACCATGCCTATCTTTTAAAAAGAAAATAAATAAAAACAAAATAAAATTTAATTTGTCATTTTCTTATGTGTGTAAGTACCTGAATTCAATGCATC
>NW_008794451.1:2436056-2450915 GCF_000699145.1 Aptenodytes forsteri
AACAGCCAAGAATATATTTTTATCTTAACCTGTCAGCAGTATCCTGAAACATCTCTTTAGCAATTAAATCCTCAATGCAAAGTTTTTACTTCAGAATGCTAGTTTTCTATTTCTTCACTCCGAAGCAACTTCACTCCTCTGCAAATTGAAAATAACCTTGTACAGTCTAGAAAGATTTATATAGGGAGAGAAAAGCATAAGAGAAAGAATGCTGCTCACTATTTGATCTTCCTATCTGAAGGAGTCATCCAGAGAACTAGATTCTAGCCCAAGTCATTTAAATGAATGTGACCCTGATGATAATGGCATGAAACACAGGTTAATTCTTGGTATTTCTTAAATTGCAAAAAGAAAGCCTATACTGTAATAAAATTTATTTTCAGCTCTGAAAGTTATATTGGACTTGGTTTTATTGTAATTGATAAAACCTCAGTTTTCAAATTAGATTTTATATATATATATGCAGGAACCAACTCATGTGAGATGTGCCCAGCATTAATACTTACACATTTTGCATTAGTCCATTAGGCTGGAAAAACTCATTTGATATCAACCTGTTACAATTAAAAATGCACTGCTGATAGTAAAATTAAAGTTTCTTTTTTTTGTTTGTTACATACAAACAATCCCAAATTCTTATGCCTCTCAAGAATACATAGGAGCACAAACCCATAATAAATACTTGAATCTCTAGCATTCCACAAACCAGATAATTCACACGACAATCAAATGTATCATCCAGTTCATAGAGGCAATCACTAGTAACAAGAGAGCAATTTAAAAATAATTTAACGCTCTCAAAACTGCAATGGTTCTCAGCATCCATCTTTATGGTTATCACCATCATTAGTCTCATTTGTTCTACTTGCATTTTAAAATCATGCTCAGATACAGTATACTAATATCTTAATAATCATACTTTTAACTAAGCCTATATAAAGTGGTTTGATTGATACGGAAGTTTGTTGCTCAGGAGTACTGCAAACAGCTCCCATCAAGGATTCCAAACTCAACAATAAACTAAAATGTTAATTAAAATGTTTTTCACCATGCTGCAAAATAGTTTTCTCCATTTCAACAAACAGCTGGAGAGATTACACAATACACTTACCACCACATCTGCACAGTCATCTCTGATTTCTGAATCTGTGTATCTTAGCAACAACTCTCTTCATTTTTACAACTGTAATGAGTAAACTAATAGCAGCTTTTTTGCAATAAAACAGATGTAATAGGTAAAGAACTCAAATGGAAACAAGTAGATTCCCAGTAACTACAGCAGAATACTGAATAGCAAAAAACCTGGGCCACAACTTCGATAAATGCGCAACTAGTACACAACTACTGAGGTGAAATCAGGCATATAAAATCATGGAGAAAATACTGAACAAAGGTGTTTTTCTCAAGATGTAACTTAGGATTCCTAATATTAATGTAGGGTAACAGCATACCAAATGTAATTCAAATAAACTACTTGCAGCTGAAACAGTAAACTGTTTCCAGCCAGATGAATGTAATTGGATGAGCTGTACTACCCTCTGCGTCAGCTAGTATTAAATACAGCTTTACTGGAAATGTCTTTTTATATACTGTTGTTAAGGTTTAAAGCCAAGAGATAAACTCATAAACTACACATTTAAGCACTGTATAAAACATATCTACCATTGTTTCCACTCAAAAAAGTTAAAGCAACGACAGCTACTGAAAAAGTGTTCTTCATATGGCAATACTGATTATGAAAGACTGCTGAAATATTAACATGAAAGCCGTCAGTAACACCTTTTTAAGATGTTGCAGATGTTTTATACCATATAATAGAGATGATAAACCACAGCTCATACAAAGCCCAGAAGAAAACTGCACACATCAGAAAGCATGCTGTACCCCAAAAGAAGACCTTCTTATGTATAACTTTACATAACTGGTACTTCTTGTTAACTTGCCATGCTAACTCTTTATTCTTCTACTTTCCTCATAAAATAGAATACTAAGCAGAAGACAGAAACTAATGCTGTTGAAGCAACTGAATGAATTGTAACTGTAAAGAGACAGAAGATTACAAATTAAAATAACTTAAGAAGATAGTCTAAACAAGCTAAAAATGGAGCAAGTAAATTGTTAGGAACTTCTAGCAAATGAAGGTAAAAAGAAATTGTTTTCAGGAAAAAGAAAAGCAGAATCTCATGGCAAAAAATTGCTTAATATGTTAGGATGCCATTTCCTGCAACTTACTATTGCATTAGCTTGTTTAGTGGCAGAGAATATTGAAAGATAAAGGATCCCACTTCAAGCAAAGCCTCAAACCCTTTACTTATGACAGGAATACATCGATTTTTATTTAGATTTTTCAAGTGCCCTCATCAGCTCTCTACAAAAAATAGTAATGTCTTAAAAAAAAAAAAAAAAAGATTTCTTGCAATGAAGTTAAACTCCATACTGTACTACTTTGAGATAATTGAAATCAACTGGAAATAAATGAAAAATTTGCAAAGTGCTCTTGAAGAAATGCTTTAAAACTCACCACGTGAAATTACAGATGGAGGGATGTAAGGCATTTTTGCTACATACATGCAGCTGTTTAACGAACAAAATATATAACCAGAACTGAAGAGAGTATTCCACAACAAACATATGACAAAATTAATTACTGAAATTACCTAGAAATCCACTGAAATTATGATGTTTGAGGGTACACTGTATTGAGTAAGGAGAATTAACAACCTAAGAAAGGATAGGAAGAAACGACCTTATGAAAAGCTATGCTGTCTTCCTAACAGAGTAACCAGTACCAGTCCTAAAAGTATCACAGGCAACATCCAAACAACTGTCAGATTAACTTGGAGATACAGAAGCATGATCCTCTTCCCACAAATGAGCAGAAGTCAGCAAAAAATTAAGCCTCTTTTCCAATGACCTAAGGAACACAAACAGTCATGAAAGCCACAAGCTTCAGGTTTAACTTACAGTCTGATTACATCTGCATGATAAAAGTTTGAAATGCTAAGTACAAAGTACTACAAATAGTCTATCAAGATCATAAGAAACATTTACATATAAGGTCTTTGTTAGAAATGCACTGTTCTCAGTTTCCCAGCATCCAGTAGAGATAAACTAATAGCAGTACTCCCACCTAAGGTCTGTATAAAGATGAAACAACAGTTCTCCTTTCAGAATTAAAACTCAAGATTGAAACTTGTGTTTGAAGCACTGATATTCCATTGTATCTCATTATTGAAAAAAGCATGAATGCTGGCCATTCAGTACTATCACCTTCAGTTGATTACACAGGTTCTCAAAAATTGCAAGGCACTTCATACAAATGATGTCAAGATGTATTCGTAACACAGCCCACAATTACAGCCTTGCAGTATAAACCAGACAGAACTTGGAAAAATGTTTTATCTAAGAATCACTAAGCATAAATACCACTGCCATCTCATCTGTAAGACTTTATTTTAAATCTCTAAGAAAATTACTTCAGTTCAACTACTGAAATTTCAATGAAACTAAATGACATCCCCTCAGAACCAAGGTAATTGAAAGTCGCTGGGTGCTAAGCCACCCAAGCACAAAGAGCAGCTAGCATACACAGCCTGTCGCTGTTTTTGCTTGCACCTAACTAAGGTTTCAACATACAGAGCCAGTTCCTGGTTTTACAAGACTCCAATTCCAATCCGCTGAGAGGATGTTTCTTCTGGTAAAAACTTCTTAGTTACACACAACTACTCCTACCTCACTATTTCCCTCTCAGGAATGCAGAAGATAAAGCTGAAACTCGGGGGAATCACACTTGTATCTCTCAAGTGCCAGGCTAGTGTCCGAGGAACTGCAACATTGTTCCTGGAAAGAGATAATCATTCCACTCCCTAGCACCAGTACCAAAGCAAAAATGTTTCTTAAGAAGCCATTTTAGACAGAAGTTGCCCTTGGTATTAGAGAGCGAGCAGTCAGGAAAAAAACTACTCTATGTTAATGGTGTCTCAAACTCAGGGAGATAGATTTAAAAAAATCTAGGTTACACGAATGCAATACTTCAGCAGGAATGAGAACACAACAAGGAACACAAAAGGCCTCACAGCTTTTACAAAACAAGCAATCAAGCTAAACCAAAACAAATAACCCACAACCCCTATTTCCTTAGTCTCAACCTAAAGACTTAATCGGGCCACCGCACCTCTTGCTACAGGAATAAATATTTGAGTATCATGCCAAAGAGTCAGGATACCTCACAGAATTGCTTGGCTTGCCTCACATGGTGACATTTCTATTTAAGTTTCATGGAACTGTACAGTCTACATTCCCCTCGCATTACTTATGAAGTAAAAAAATCCCAGGCATTTGGATTTTCCTGAGAAGTTACTATTTATTTTCACAAAACTCATTTTTCCTCTTAAACATGACATCTTCCTAGCTACGAGATCTAACCAGATATTCCAGTCTGCTTTTTCCCCTTTTATTACAACATGCTGAAGAACTTTTCAACGCAAGTTCATCCTTTTCTTCCCCTCCTCCAAATAAATTTGTAACACCTTCTTGACCATATTGCACAGATCTCAAATGTCATCATCTACCGTTTAGCAAATTCCCCAAATAATAAACATAATTAAAACTTTTAATTAGATTAATTCTAAATAAATAGAGATCAAAATTTTCACCATTCAGAAATCCAAGTACTAACCTATATCCTTGTTCTACTAAATCCCAGTTTACAGCAGTCAAAGCCTGTAAGCCTGAAAAGAGATCCCATTAAATTAAATAATTAAATAACAAAACATGAGTAATTTTTGCTGATTTAAGTAATGCAGTGCAGCAGGTACAATCTACAGGTAGAGTCAGGAAGCTTAGTTGCGAACTGGTAACTCAGGATATACTGCACATTTTACCACAGAAACACATTGGAGGGGCCGGGCAGGCTGAAAAATAGAAGACTCTCCTCTAAGATTACCTTGAAGAGTGCATTAGTACTGCAATATCACTAGAGTATCTGCAGATTTAATCAGCTCTGCAATTACCCCCTCTCTCAAAAAAATCTGCTCTTTAAAGTTCCTGGTATACAATACTTACTCTCAAGCACATTAATGAGTTTCACTGATCCTGTGAGACCTTTGCTTATAAAATTAACAAGTATTGGTAAAATTAAAAATATAGACAAGTATCTGCACTATTAGGATCTAAATAAAAGCAGATCTAAGGGGGATGAGGTAACCCATACTTGACTCTTCAGAACAAAATCGTTTTATCATCAGTCCTCATTAATGAACCTTCATACGGTTTTCCATTTACTAATCACAAATTTGAACTTACTTTCAGAGAAAAAAAAGATAAAACATGCTTCATTAAAATCCAGATAACGTGTATCATCTCTTATCAGCTACTGCACTTTATTGCTTTGTACCTTTTATAAACTAGGGTCTTAATCTCTAACTTTTCTTTCACCTGAGCATTTGACTTCTTCCCTGAATCTCAAATCTATGTTCTATCCTAAGACTTGTTAACAATTTCTACATCATTTTTTGAAAATCAGGCTCTTTCTAACCATTCCAATAGCTGCAATCTTTATCCATCTCATCTCTCAATTACAGCAACATCCTTTTCTCTAGTATTGAGAGATTATCATTTCACCCGCATACGTTTCTTGATTATCTCTCCCTGTTTCTAAGCATCCTTCTCTATTGTGTTAAACATTAGCCTCTAACCTCACTTTCAAGGGCATTGCTGTCTGATTCCAGCTCTATTACCTCATTATACCAAAGGATTACTGTCTGCTTTTCATGAGACTCCAACACTCCCTTGTACATTTCAACACGCATTTCCTGCATTCCCTTAAGTTGCTTACGTGCTAATCCCCTGCAAACATGACAAAGGTCCACCCCATTGCTACCCTTTGCTTGCAAGGCTTACCAAAAGAAACAGTTAAAATGCTGCAGGTGAAATCACTGCCCATCATGCTGAGCAATATTTGGTTTTGCACGACTCTGTCATTTGGCATGATCAGTACATGACCCATCCTCTGCTGGAATTGAAAGTTAACTGAACTGGGGATGGTCTTTATACTCTGTGTTTGTGTAGAACACAGCACAAAACAAGCCCACTATGTGACTAATGGTTCTAGGCACTAAATAAATACAAACATAAAATACACTCCAACTGTTGATTACACACGTTAAATACCCTAAATATTCCTCCAATTGTGACTGACCATATAAATAGGGGGAAAAATTGCAGGAAAATTAGACGTCATAACAGATAGCTAAAACAGGAACAATTTATCCACTTATTATAGGAAGAAAAAAAAGTGTTGGGCATTAGAAACATTACAATTTCCTCTACCAGAATATTCCTCTACTGCAGAGAAAGCCAACTGTATCATAGCACAGATATTGTCTTGGGTTCATACATACCAATTATTTTCCTACTCACCGCCACAAGAAAGCCCTATGCCATCTAGAGCAAATGCTTATTTGAAAACATTATTAGAAAGGTAAAACAGTATTTACCTCCTTTGAAAGAAATGAAGCATCTGGGGGAAAACAGGAAGTGTACAAGAAGCATACCCCACATTCAAAGAAAACCCCCTCAATTACTCTGCCAACCAGAATTTACAAAGCAAGGTTTTCACACCCACTCAAGTTGAGCACCCATCATGAATGAGAAAGAATCCAGCAATCAAATGCTGTCTTTCCAAAGGATTTACAAATCAAATACATATCCAAAAGGCACACCCACCTTCATCGCCTTCACTCACATCTGGTTCCCCCAAGTATGCCAAAAGTAAGACTGCCTCTCGACTCTCCAGTGCAATTGCTGTCACATTTCAGAAGTTCTTCAGTACTTATATAACACTCCAAACTCAAATCAAGTGGATGCCATTTCATTGCACAATGCTGAAAAAATAGTCTACTTAATATGGAACTACAAAAACGCATGTTGTACTATTTCTTGTGTACCAGCCGATGAGAAGTGATTTGCACAGTACCTGCCTCCTAAACAAATACTTGCTAAGCATAAGCATTACATAAATAGATACTACGACAAAATGGTGAATATTCTTGTTAGTACACAGCAGATTTTACCCATTCAAGTGAAGAGTTTGAAATGATTACTTCAAGTAGACAGTCTGATCAAAGAGAATCAGGACAAGTTATTAGAATTTCCTGCTTTGTGTGTTTTGCTTCTAACATTTTAAAACACTATACTGCTTTGCACTTACACATTAAAGAATGTTGAAGTATTCTGCAAATGCAGGTATTGTTACAATATTAGTTTGATTTAAAAAACCCACTTTATTCCAATTTTACAACCCAACTAACAGAGAGAAAATGTAAGTTTACTTGCCCAAGACCACACAAGAGTTCCACAGTAAAGCCTAAGAAACATTCAGGTCTTGCAATATTAGCTTTTTAGCTCACTGTAAGACTGCACTTTTCCTTTGAAAGATGTAAAAAGTAACAAAACTATGTACAAACGTACAAACCACAGTGCCAGAAAGCAGTTTTAGCAGTCTAATGCCCTTTTTATTGTAAATGACAAAGCAGAAGCAGTGTTCTGACTAAAGAAAAAAAATCAAGGAAAAGGTATTCATGAATCTCGCATGTAACTCTTTCAAATTTCAATACTACTGAAATTAACAGAAAAGTAAGTACACCTGAAATTAAGCCCTTTCTGGTTCTTGTCACCTTGCAGGAAATACAATACTGCTGCCACTCTCCTCTTAGAATAGACCTTGTAGTGGAGAAAAACCAGCAACCCAGACTAACAAATTTATTGCGGATAATTCCATAAACAAAGTCAGTGTAGAGGGTCAGCATTTTAATGAAAACCAGAAGGTTTTCATTAGTGTAGTGCTTTTTTTTTTTCCCCTTCTCCTTCCATCCAGCTGAAGCACTGACATGCATCCAAAGACGAACCTCTAAACTTTCTGCCAAGAGAGCACTGGGACTGGGGTACGTAAACTCACTAGGGGCAAAATGAAACAACCTGATTGGAATTTCAGCTTTCCCTGAACAATTTGTTCACCAACACAAGGAAAAAGCTGAACACATCTGGACTTCGGGGAATTCTTTTTCTACCAAAAAGAATTCAAGTTGCTGAAAAAGTATGCACATGTGTGCTATGAACAATGAAAATTTAATCTGAAATGTGTTCCTCCATAAAAAAAACAAAACAAAAAACACCCCCCAGAACCCCAAAACAAAACAAAAGAAAAAACTAAAACCTGCATTAGTCAATTACTGACTTTACCAAGCACACTAAAAAACTGCTCTGCAAATGATAAAAAAACAAAACAAAAACCACCCCCCAGAACCCCAAAACAAAAGAAAAAACTAAAACCTGCATTAGTCAATTACTGACTTTACCAAGCACACTAAAAAACTGCTCTGCAAATGTAAGGACTGAAGTATGTAACTTACTGTATTAATAATAGAGGGTCTCACCCAGATCAATCCAGTATAAGAACCAATTTAAATACACAAATGAACTGTTAGACACTTTAGACTTATTTCAGTATGTTTATAGCATCAGTGACAACTCTACACAAACCTTCTGTCTTTCACTATTTACTTGAAAACTGTTGAAAGCACAAATCATACCTACTTGGACAGCCCTCACCGAGAACAGAAACCTGAACACACTGACAACAGACTTTTCTCTACTCATGCTTTTCTCCATCCCAAGTTCTGATGGATCTGCCGTTCCAAAGGATCATTATTTTGACAGATACACTCTTTAAAGAAATCCTCTGCTTGGCTGAGATAAATGATCTTGCAATCTCAAACAACCTGCTGTTCTCACTCAGGAAATCAAACTGCCAGCTGTAGCATTTAGAATCTTGATATAGGCAACTCTCAGATTTTGTATTATGAATAAGGATACTACATACATTTTTTTAAAAGACAGAAATATTTTTCCAGCATTCAGCATTTCCAGATTGGTAAAGTCCTGTGTACGTTTGCACAAACTTCCTTGAAGAGCATATATGTTTCCAAGTACATACACAAGTGGGGCCATAAATAAAAACAGATGCCATTTTAATAGATAACAGGTGATAAACAGTTTTCAAAACTGAAAAAATACTTTCTAAACAGATACGCAAGGGCACAAACACGTATGCATTCTTAAATTAAATTATCTTCAACATCAAAACCAAACTGATAAAAGTCTTAAGACAATGACTCACCTCTTCCTGGAAAAATCAGTAAAAAAGTCAGATGTTTATGAACCAGACAATTGCTGGAAAAATACAGACAAACATTATTTATAACTAAAACTCGACATAATTGTTTTCATTCTGGAGCCTGAAGTAACTACATATTCAATAATCAAGTACTTGATCCTTACACAACTTTCTATTTGGAAATCTCAGAGGTCTTGACAAGAATGAGATAAGCTGCACAATACTCCTTGTGAAAGACTGTAACCTCACAGAGGTTAAGCATTTTATCCAGTATCATACCCATGACAGAAGAAATGTATGGCCATCCCTTGCATCTGGAAAACTGTAATTTGATACTTTAGCCACAAGACACATTCCTTGCACACATTTGCAGACCACAAGAATACTGAATGAAAAGAGAAGCCATCCATCCAGAGTACTGCTTGCAATCTTTGGGTTAAGTTGAAGGAGAAATCTGGGAAAAACACATCCAGGTTTCACCTCACAAACATCTACATATTAAAAAGAAAAGTGCCTTTAACACAGTATATGTTAGCACACTGGAAAATAAGTATACGAAAGATTAAGATTCAAAAGTACAGAAGAATTTCCACATGGGATATGGTTTGATATTTAGAATTACTTTCAATGGTTTTTTAACTGTTTAAAAAACAAATTTGCTAGCATTAACAATGTTAGTGACCACATAACCACACAGTCATATTAATTATAGAGAAAAGCTTCTCAGTTTCAAACTGCTTTTAAAAAACCTTTTATTTAGCTAAAAAATCAAATTTTCTACTCTAGTGAACAAAAATACAAGGAATTATTACAACAGAAATATGCTACATAACACTTAGCTACTTTTTGAAGTCAACTTTTTCATATTTACATTCTGTGGATATTTTCCATATAATTAAACTTGGCAACTTTTAAGATTAGACAACATCACCACACAATTTATCATCTTCTACAAAAAGAAAATATATGATTTTAAAACAAGAAGGAAACAATGTCTTAAACAGGCATCGAAAGCATAAGAAAATTTTTAACAGCTTTTGAAAAAGTACTGATGCAACTGAACATTATTTAATAATTTTGTAAATAAAACGGGTTTAGGCACAGAATGAATTTTGTTTAAGGACAGATTAAAAAGAGCACATCACCAAATATACTTTGATCTTTCTTTGGTCAAACATAACTCATTTCTAAAATAGTATTCTACAGTGCCAGTGGTTTCTTAATTATAAAAAATGGTGTGCTTCTGGCCCCAAGGAGCTCACAACAGTATCATTAAATCTTCTATAGCCTTTTTTTTTTTTTTAAACCATAAAGTCTTAGCACAAAAGCCCTCAGTAAAACTTCTGCTTTAAATATTTATCAAGAGGTGAGAAACAGATGGCTAGACTGGTTTTACGGACTGAAAATGTTCTGACATGGTATTCAAATGCTTTTTCCGCCAACTGCTATTAAGGGGTTCACAGAGGTTCGAAAGACAGAACATGTAGCAAAAGTTGAAAAACATCCGTCCTGATTGTTTTTTTAGAGAGACAGCACAAACTCGTTAATTAATATCCAAGGAAGCCACTTCAGAGCGCCAATCACACAGAGTTTCACTTGCCTCCACTCATTAAGCCAAGAACTTCATTATCAACTATCCTCCAGTGTCCAAAGTGAGCCTTTAGCGTCAAAGCAAATGCACTACATATTCAATTTAACTGAACAAAAACCCAAGATGACAATAACCAGACACATTTTGTTAAATATTCTATGTTAATGTTATTTGTACACTTTATGCCCGTCACAAAAAGAACTCCAGATGTACAGAAACATACACACTGAACAGATGCTCATACTGAGTAGATTCTTTAACATACCAGAATCCATCATTTTTATTTCCAAATATTTCAAGTTACTAAAAAAACCCACAGTTTTAGTTCCATTCATCTATTCTTGCTTTGGATATTGCAGTACAGTTTGACAGAAGTCAGACAGGGGCACCTTATTAAGCAAAGTATGCAAGTCTGCCCAGGACTTCAACGTGTAAACCCTCTTACTGCTCACGAGGTGAACATAAGCATGCTGCATTTGAAAAAAGCATGTTAAAAAAAGTTAAAACTCTTAAAAGCGTATCTAAATAAACAGCAGCAATTTTCTATTACTAATGAAGTGCAGCAATGCTACTTCAATTGCGAAATTTTGCAATTTCGTGCCCCTTTTCATCAGACGATTATTGCTTTACAAATATTACCTAGGAAAAGCTAAATATTACAATATTATTAATATTGTATTATTATTAATATTATTAATAATATATTATTATATAATAATATTTATTATTATTAAATATTACAGATAGGAAGATTTAGCACACAACAGTCAAATTCTCAGAAAATACAATTTCAACTGCGTTACAGAAGACTAGACTTCCCAGTTCTCACCACTCTGTTCTAACTGTTAAGAGAGTATTATCATGCAAGGCAGTTCACTGAAGTATCTTAGTTTTTGTGTAGACATAAGGAATATGCTGCAGAGTGACCACAAAGATAAATGCACTAATGAGAACAAAACTATTTGTGGAATAAGACTTTCAAAATTGATTGAAATTTTTTGTTATGATAAAACGAAGCATAAAAGCGGAACACATTTCACACAGCATAGAAGACGTTGTAGAATGAAACAGTTCTAATGACAGGATGGCTTAAATGAATCAGCATTTATTTTACTATTATTAATTCACATTATTTCATACAATGCTATCAAAGGAAATACATTGATATCGGAAGCAGTAATGCAACAGGGAGCATGGTGTTTAGCCAAGACATACTGAAAAGCACAACGTGCCTCTACTTCAGCCTACTCAAGACATACATGTTTTGGCCAACACACACCCATTTCAGAGAATGGTGGTGTACTTATAAAAATGGTTGCTTGAAACCATTATCCACAAACAGAAATAGCAGCTACAGAATTTAAAGAATTGGAAAATACTGGCCCATCAAAGAAAATCTTTCCCTCGTCATGTCCCTGATATAACCATTTAAGAAGTAAGAGTAGCATACGCCTTGTTTCAGTACCAGAACAGCCATATTAAATAAGTACCACATAAGCACCAGACATGAGTTGCTTTCCTAATTCCCTAATTTTTCTTCTGGCTCCTCATTTGTCTCTAAATTCATCCATGCACATGTTTTACCTTATCAGAAATAGCATAAAGATTCCGGGGGGGGGGGGGTTAAGGGGGGATCAGAACTGTGAATCAGCATAAAATACCAATAATCAGCATGAAGAGATACAATTTGCGAAGGCAGGGTTAAGGAGGTATTAAAACACCTGATACAAAATCATCAAATTTGCCTCAGTGAATCAGCAAAGCCTACATACAGATTTGCAAGTGTTCTGAAAAACTATCATCTAGATACCAGTCTTAACCCTGAAAATTTCTACTTTATGACCACAGGTGCAAGCGCTAATGAGGGAGAGCTTTAGGCTCAAGGAGGTCTCGAGAAAACCTGTGCAGGACAGCTCTCTGCAGCTGGAGACTCTTAACACCCTGAGTTGCTAGCACCCTGCTGCCATCAGCAAACCCAGCGTGGCTTGGGCTGCTGTCTGAAGCTGCACTGATACTAGCAACAGGGAACGATGAAGGAAAAGCTACAGTAGAACACAAACGCATCTAATAGTTTATTTACTCATTGTTCAGAGCCCTGTCTTTGAAGCTCCACAAATACTGTTTTTCCTTTTGTTTTTAACCTAGATTTAAACTAACTGTTAATGAATTTAATTTTGTGCCAGATTTTAAAAAAACAAATCTTTATTTGCCCAACACAAGTTGTTAAAACAATTAAACGTTCAATACTCTTCTCAATCAGCAAGAGAAGCACTGAATATTTTTTCAACTAAGAAAACAGTTTGCTTTATAACCCTAATAGGTATTTTTTAAAAAGTATGATTAGATTCAGCAGAAAAAAAATAACCCACTGAAAATGTACACAACAATGTGAAAACTTGTATTGTCAGAGTCTAGTTGTATAGTTATAGACCATTTTATGCATAGTTACCTCATTAGTGTAGAGTTGCAGGTATCTCCTGATACCAAGCAAAAAGTGTATTAAATTTTGCTGAAATAAAACTTTTAGCTTAAAATTCTGGCATTATTTCTTCAAACTAACACATAAGAATTAGTCACTTAGGAAACAACATACAGTAGGTCTAGATAAAATTCAGCTAGTTTCATGACACTGTGAATGAACCTGCCATTAAAAGGAAGTCTGAGGTCAAAATCCACCTTTTTGTATATATTTCTTAAGCACATAAGGCAGATAAACACTTTCTTGCAAAACTGAATACAAGAAACTACAAAACCTTGACTGTCATTTACAAGCTGAAGAAAATAAAATTAAGAGGCTGCCAAAATGACCAGAGATGAGCAAGCTAAAACTCTGTTTTCTAGAGTGATGCATACTTAAGCGCTTACAGAAGAAAATTCAGTGCTCTCCTAAAATGCAAACCCCAGCTCTTCCAAAACACTGACCTACAACCTCTTATCTGAAGAATATACAAGCATGAGCTACAAAGACACACTTGCGCTGCCAATATAAATCGTGGCTTTCACTTACTCCTTACTGTTAACATTGCAACGGTTTTATATTTCAGTTTTCTTACAGCAGTGCTGTCAGTACTTCACAAGTGTATTTTATCTGAATTCTCATCATGCCTATAAATCCTAATTAAGTACAAGGATTAAGTACTGTACAAAACACTAAAGTAACCCCCCCTAAATATCTTTAAATGGGGCTTCTCGATGTAGTAGTACACTCGATGCAATGCACATCTTCATTTTGCATAGCCAGACACGACTTACTCAGGTGGCTTCAGGAGCTTCCCTGGCCCAACTCCTACACCCCACCCACGTACGCTAACTGCAATGCCACAGTCCGCCTCTGACTCCCCAGCTCACTCGGGCAACTAGTTGTCTCGGTGCTGAACATACCTTTGCTCCTCTAGAGACTAACAGCCTTGTACTAGAAACTACTGATAAAGGAATTTAATTCAACTTCAAATTTAAAAAAAAAAACACGTACAATGGTAGGTCCAAGTTAAGAGCTCCTGAATAGACTTCAAGTTGCAATGTTTCGCTTTCTGTAAATTTTTTTCTGAGTGCAAGCGTCTGTGTTTCACAGCCTTTGGTCTTTAAAAGTAAATAAAAGAAGGACAGGCAGCATTTAAAACGGCGACGTTAAACCCTCCTTGGTACTGTAATTTTTTTTGCTCAAGCTTTCCCACGATCAGTGTCAGCTCCAGTTATAGCGGCAACAGTAGGAAATCTGATAGAGAAAAAACATCCCACAACTGCCTGCGAGCAGAAATCGCTGCGCTTCGCTCCGGCAGACTCCCCCGGGAGAAGCCCCTTCTTTACTGCTCTCGGCACAGCCAAAAAACCTTCGGAGGAGGAGTGGAGATTTAAGAAAAGATCTAACGCAACGCAGGCACAGGCGCGCAGACACTGCCTGTCTCCTTGCTGCCAATTCTTCGTGTTTAAAAAAAAATAAAATACAATATCGTATTAGCCAACGTGCCGGGGTACTTTTAGAGACAAAGCTATATAATAGCTGCTTCTAATTAGGGGCGACAGCTCAAAACGCTTTACTCGTCAGAGCAGTCCGGTGGTTTTCGGGAGAGGAGCAGCCCTGCGAACGCCCGGC
>NW_008794451.1:2452074-2459573 GCF_000699145.1 Aptenodytes forsteri
CCGGGAGAGAGGCGGGGGTCGCGCCTGGCTGCCTACCGGCGGGGTCTCGCACCCTCCTCACCTGGCACGATGCCGAGAAAGAGAAATAGGGAAGGTTTTCGGGGTTTTTTTTGCCCCACAGGTGTGTAAGTAAATCATAAATTGAGATGTTAGGAAATGCGAGGCTGACATCTCCATCAAAAATAATTATTTTTCCTCAGTAGTTGGATGAATTGTATCATTGAATGATTATTACAGGAAGTTTCCTCAGCAACTGGAAAAGGAGGGGTGTTAAATCCTTGTCAAAGATGATTTTTTCCACCAAAGTGTCTGTAATGAAGTTACTAATAGAAAGCAAAGGCTTTGAAAGCCACCCGAATTAAATTTCCCCTCTCAAGGCATCAGTTTCTTGATTTTCCTCTCATTTTTACTTATAATCATTTTTATAGACTGCAATAAAAACTCAGGGAAAATACTGCTGTCTTAAGTCTCTATATAATGAAACAAAAATTACTTCAATTATTTTTTTCATTTTCAAGTCACCTTGCAGGTAACGTTCCTTTCCATCACACTTAATTTAGCTTTAGTCCTATTTTCCATATGAAAGGAAAACGCAAGTTATTCTAGATCGATATGAAAATACTGTATTAGAATAATACTGACTTCAGAATTTATCGAAATAAGCAGATGAGACCACAGATCAACAATGTAATTTCTGGAGTGAAATGTTTAAGCTAAATCACATTACACGAGAAATGCATTTGGTCTGTGGGGATCCACAAAATGAATAAATGTGCCACATGCTGTGGTGGCATACATGGATGTTTTAGCAAGCCGGTGGTCATATAACCCCCAAATTTTAGTCTCTGAAGATTAAATTCCACACTTGGGCACACTTCAATTAAACTCTGACACATTAACTGGGTTTGTAGACTGCATGCATCACTGAAAACATTCACCAAGCAGAATACACGTTGAGGAATTGGGTAATGAAGCAGAAATAAATAAATGATAAAAACGATGAATAAATATGTATTTGAGTTCATTCAACTTACATGCCTTTCAGGATTAGGAAAAAATAATTTCCATTAAACACTGTAAACTTCAATCAACTTTTTGCTTAGCTACCAGTTTGCCACACACATTTATATGATTCTTCAAAAAATGTAATCAGATGATATAATGAGACAACCTGGTTCAAAACATAAGTAAAAAATTAAAGTGCTCGTTTTATATGCTTTTTAGTATATCTTTTAAATAAATACCTATGCTATAGCTTGTTGCATATGTAGTAATTTTAGAAAGAGGGATTTCAAAATCTCTAGCCATTTTAGGAGAAAGAAACTGCAGCCTGTATCATAGGTACATAAATACAATACTTAGCTTCTCAGTAATGCTTAAAAAGCCTAATTCTAGCTAATGAGAGGTTTTCCCAGGACAAACAGGATTCCTTCTTTCCATGCAGCTCTCTTCAAAAAACATCTTTACAAGCCCCAGGGTAAAGCAAGCACCGGGAGCTGGACGATGTTGCAGAGATTCTGGGTAACATCACAACCTCCAGAACTGTTGCGAGGCTGCTCTGAAATACTGTGTAAAATAAGATAGGTGTTATCACAGCAGCCTCTGGGCTACACCTACCTTTTAAGAGCATATGTACGCTATAAAGAGGAGCAATCAAAAGATACTGCTGAACAGGCTTTGAACAAGCTAGCACCAGAATAGGAAACTGTATCGTTGCATTAGAGCACTACTGCAGTCTGGCTAATTATTCATGCTCAGAGGTTAACAATTAGACTTGGGAAGTAAGGCTGATTAGGCCAGGAGCTGCACACATTAACGCAGTCTTTCTGGGACCCAGCCTAGTGTTTCTGCATGGAAGCATGATGAGCCGTTTAGCTGTATCAGTTCATTCACAACTAGCTCACATCTTGGACCTTCATCGTGCAACGTAGAAACACCCCTGGAGAATTAAAACCTGACTCAAAGGATACAGTTCACAATTACCCGAGAGATTGCCGTTGCTTCTTCAGGTAAAGTAAATGAAACAGATCGGGGAGAGCTGGACAACATAATACACACTATAGGGAAATGGAGGAACCATCGCTTCCAATATTCCTGGAAAGGTAGTTAAGTATTTCTTAATCTAATCTGGACATATTATTTTAAAACATTAAAAAAACAATGTAAGCTTTTAAAGTCTGTGCGATATAGGATAAAAACCTTCATAATGCCTTTTATACAGTTTCATTCAAGTGCAAAGCCTATTTCTTGCCAACAGATTTCAGTGGCTTTATTAGTGTTTGAATTGAAATATGGGCACAACTGTTTTCAAGATTGGTTTCTGATTTTTAGTTTGCTTTCACCCTGTACTTCTTCCAAAAAGAGAAGTACATAATATGTATCAGGTATGCGTACAGAGATGTGCATTTCACCTTTACTTAAACTAGGAGCCACCTCTTCATCAGTAAAGAGAAGATCATAGCTCATTACAAAAAACCTACAAAAGGTAACTGATTATAAGTTAGTTACAAGACAAAAAGCACTTAGGCAAGTTATCACAGAACCTGGAATTCATAAACAATATATTAAGACCATGTGATCAAATCAAATTTTAACTCATTAAAACAGAAATCTTAGCAGCATAACACTTACCATTTCAGCTTAGCAAGTCGTCCAACATCAGTCATCATTAGGCCCTTTTCCTGCTTGAGTACACTTGCTTTAGGAGATTCCCATCGAGATACTGAGCTACGCTCTCCTCCACTTTAGCAGTTCAGGATGTGAAATGACCCAGCTGTAAGATGAGGGAAAGAGTCTACTGCATCTCCGCAGGATGTTGCCGGAAATGTTATAATTAATCATTTAGAATTTTGACATTGTTTCCATTATCAGGGATTGCAACTGGCCCCAGGCCTAGAAGTAATTAAACAAGTATTACCCTACAGATTTTTATTCTTCTAGTCACATCCCTAAAAACAGGGGGGGGGGGAGATAAAGTCTCACTAAAGGGACTCGAGAATACATTAAAGATATATTTAAGTAATTTTTACATGCAGCAAAGGCTTCATGATAAATTGCATTGTTCTAGTATCCTTGTAAACCATTAGCATTTTCTGGAAGATGGTGACAACTTACTTTTAGCTTAGAAAATTCACTGTTATATTTAGCTGGTTTCCCCATCATTGACTCATTAATGCAGGCTTTAAAAGAAAACTGCCTGATTTGATTTTTAGACTGAATCCACATCATTCCAGTTTTTACAATAGTTATATATTTTGTTAATTCTGTTCACTTCTCAACAGAATCTACTTGAGTTTACAAGTGTACCTAAGGATATTATAATGGCAGAACAGCAATTTGCATGTTTAATTTGGAGTGGCAGAAAAGCTGTCTGGCAACTCCCTGTGGGCACACTTTCTAAAGAGAGAAGCAGCTTAGCTTTCCATTGCCACAAAAATCAGCAGGACCAAACAAATTACTTCCAAATATCTCCTTCTCAGTGTGAGGTGCCATTAATCCTTTTCTCTGCTAGCTCTCTGCTAGCCAGCAGTCTCTTTGTCATATTAAAATTGGATTTTTACTCCACAAAGAAAATGAAGTGTTGCAAAAACCCTAAGTATTATCTTTTCCCTTGAAAACCAAAAGAATTTACCTCCCCCCCCGCGCCTTTACACATGTATTTCTGCCATCACCAGCAGTCCAAGTGCTCTAATTTTTAAAAATATTAATGTTCATAACGCCTCCATGTGACAAGTGGATAATCGTTACTTTACAGCTCAGGAAATACTTTGAGACAGAAGAATAGGTGTCTTGACACTTCAACTTGTACTGAGTTCTCCATACTTCCTCCGTCTCCCAGAGGGTGGTTATTTAACTGCAACCGGCAGCGTGCAAAGAGTTTGTAGCTGTGCATCTGACTAGAGGCTTACTTCCATTGGGTCCCTATTTTAACTACTAGGCAAAATAAAGTTACAGTTTTACTCTGAGTACTGATTTTTTTTTTTTTAAAGCAGAAAATTAGCAAGAAACTATATTAGTTAGACCACACCACCCCTGCTTCAAGGCAGAAGGAAAACGGCACTTACTAGTGCAGCCTCAGCCACTGCTTTGGGCAACCCAATTCCAATTTTTCTCCGATCTCTGAATTTTTGTGGGAAGAACTGTACCCCCATCTTTTCCAGTCTGTGCTGAAATGCATTTTATACATTTCAGTAGAAATACATATACAGCAGAAGAAAGGTATGTTTCTTCTTTTTCTCTCGTTTCGGCAAGCGAAACAGAAAGACATCACCAGCGATTGGATAACGGAACTGAAAAGGACACTACTTACACCAGCTATAAATAGGAGGAAAAGGAGAACTTCATCTGCTTTTATGAAATATCCTGTGTTCACTCTTTTTGCCTGCACTATAGCCAAGAGCACATCTTTCCATGGCATACGTAGCAGAGGAAATGCGGTGTCAATCAGCATCAACTAGCAATATTCTAAGTACAAACAGCCTCTTATTTCACAGGAATTTGCTTTCTTCCAGTGAAGCAAGACTTATCACATGATAACCTATCATTTCCTTTTGATAACATACAACTGTATCCCAAGCTGGAGGCTGGACAATTACAAAATATCAGGGAATACCCACAAATCATGACCTCAAAATATGATTTTCAATTCTTTAATGCTTGCATTACCTGCTTGAATACTATAAATCCACTTGCTTTCATTGCACATACTTTCAGAATTATAGCAAAACATAACCATAAACGCCAGGGCTTTGCTACCTTAATTTCTGGTATCTCCAGTTCACCTAACCCATGTCTTCTCCATTCTCCCACCAACCCCATCCATGCACATTTCCTTACATTAAAAGAACATTGGGCTGTAACTAATATGCAGAGTTAGGTATAGCTATGGTGAATTCTGATAGTAAAAATTTTTCATTACCATATTATCTACAGGCATAAAGATTATTACTTTTGAGATGATAACCAAAGACTCGAATAGTAACTGCTATCTGCATCGATTAGCTAGCAGCTTTCAAGCAGAGGGTATGGATTGACGTACTGTATCAATATTGAAAGATGAAGAGTCTGCCATGGTACTAATTCAAGCTGTAGAAAAATGAATGGTGGATGAATGTGTAGCTAAGGATCAGCACCACCCATTTTTAGACTTGCTAAAATATTTTACTATCATCTGACTTCGAATTATGATCAGAAACACAGATATATACGCAGTTGTGCAAAATCTGCCTTAACATTTCAACATAATCAGTATCCTGGGTTACTGGTTAATCTCATTAAAGGAATTTTAATTTAAAACTGGTTCATGAATCATCACCGTAGACTGTAAGGTTCAGTTAACAGGTTTTCAGTAGTTTCAACACAGCCAGCCGAAACCCATTGCCTGAACTTGACAGCCGCCTGCTGGCAAGCGAAAGAACAAGCAGTGTAACAGAATACCAACCTGTTTCTGCTGTAATCAATCAGATCCTGTTTCACTGAATAAGGTATGAGCTACATTAATTTGAAACTGAGAAGGCCGACGATCCCTTGATTGTCCTACCTTCCACACCACTGCAGGTCTCGACTTCTCTCCTTTAAAGGATTTCATTTCAGTGGTTTAATTTCAGGTGTCCCTCCCTTCGTATTTTAAATCTGTGGTGGTTCCTCCTTTTCTCATGAGAAAGTTGATGTCCACGTTGCATAATACCACATTTAATTGGTGCATGAAGGAACTGTCAAAGGATCACAGTCTGGAAGGAAACTCGAGAGTAATTCACATATCCAGAAAAACCCTCTCCCTCCCACTATTAATCACTTTAAAAGAACAGGAATCAGTAAACAAATCAACAATGGGAATGAGAACACAGTGTGCTGTGCATAGAATAGATATCCCACTAAGCAAATAAATTACCTTTCCACGTCTCCCTCTCCTGTTAATAAAGATAGCTTCAACTCTGTTTATCGTTCTTAATTGCCCCAAGTGAGATTCTGATCAGAGACTAACTGCAGAAATTTTCAAGTAATCCCAAAGAAACAAAACCAAAAATAAAGAAATCACTTGTTTAGGAAGGAATTTTATTTTTGTGACATTACATTTTCGGAGCTCTATTTAACTAAATTTGAAGACCAACGCCTGCTCTCTGGACTTAAAGGGCAGATCAAATCTATCAGGTAGCCAACTGAATCCCAGTAAGTCTTTCCCCCCACCCCCCTTTGTCTTTGCATAATCTTCCCTTTGAGACAAGGTGAGATGCAAAGGGAAGAACATACACAATTTCTTAAGCCTGTTCTTTTCCCTCCCTAACACACCCATCTTCTAGTAGCCAGGGTTCTTCCCTTTGGATTTATCGCTACCTTGGGTACTCTCCTTATGTCCAGATCTCCACAGCTGATGAATTTTTGGAAATGAATTTCACAAAACGTAAGGGTTCGGTTGGGTTGCTACTACCTTTGTGTCTTTAATAGCGAGTCCGCAAAAAGAGTTATCATGTCACTATTTCCTATGACCTTTTTTCCACACTAAAAAAATGCACCATTTTCAGCACCAAGTAAAAAATTTGACGACTAAACTGCCCCTCTGGGTTGGAATATATACACCACTGAGGCAGGGTACAAAAATATATCCGAACACAGATACATATGAAAAATCTATTTCAGCATTCAGCAGCTTTATTCTGCATTCATAAAGGAGAAACTTTTAAAATATGCTATTATAACACAGTCAATACCAGAGATTTCATTTTAGGACAACGTCCTCAATCCCTTTTTCACATCATTAAAGCAAAAACACAGTTAAAGCAATCAATGAAATGCCCTCTCCCCTCCAGGCTTGTCTCGCTACTATAGTTCTTCCCGCAGGACTCTGCGATGCGTGCCCTAGTTACTTCAGTTCATCATTTTCCTGAGAGAAAAGTTTGAGGGTGATTTTTGTCTCAGAGCATCAACTAACAATTTCAAAATAGGTAAAAAGACATTTTTCCACATTTTGGAAAAGATAACTCACTAACAGCAGCAACAGAACAGTTTAGCCCTGTGTTTTCACATCCTGCAGACAGAATAAGTATCTTTTTCACATTCAGTCAAAAATTGCCCCTTTCATTTTAACAATACAATATATTAAGATAACTAAAGCTTTATAAACAAAGAAATTAGGTTTTGTTCAAATTTTATTTGGAACTATGTTTTTAAAAACAATTTTGTAAGCATCTCAAAAACTGTAAAATTTTTCTAGAAATTAAAACATGATTGTTTCCAACAGTTTCAAGTTTCAAAACATTAGAACATATTGAAAACAAGAACAAGCTATTCATATTTTAAGGGTAATGACTTTAGCTGTATACAACTTACCCAGCAATCCCAGACAATTAAATTACCATAGGTAACAGAATACATAACACCATCAGAGAATATGGAAGATGCATGTAAGTGCATATTTAAGAACCAACTGTCTGTATTTAGAAGTTTGGAATTTTACCTGCCTGAAAAATAGTTATCTGTGCAAGAAAAGTTGTACCAGTTAG
>NW_008794451.1:2459606-2470852 GCF_000699145.1 Aptenodytes forsteri
TGGGAATCTTTGTTGCTCATATTCTTCCTTCATCATACAGATTTTCTAACACTTTTAGAAGTGAAGTCTCCTTTACTGCAGGATGGGATGGGGAAGACTTTCAGATTTTTTGCATTACTAACACTGCCACTGCCCTGGTAAATTCAGTTCTCTTCCATGGGTTATACACTGCTGCCTGAGAAAACAAATTCATACCTGAAACAAAAAGGGCATTGAATTTGATTTCTAATTCAGCTGTGTTTTTTCACTCTGTAGGTAACAGAACGAAACTTGAACACAACATTAATGAAACCAAACCAGCAATCCCAAGCACTGTGCTATTACAAATAAATGCTTTCATCTCTGACAATGACTCTTAAAACAAGTCTGTCTGTTTTCCCAATTACTTGCTCTCTAGATGAGTCACCCTTCCACGAAGTCTGACATGAAGATAGCATCTTTTTCCTCTACATAGTCCACCACCTTTTAGTTCTGTATCATGTGAAAGTGTTAACTTCAAAGCACAGCAGGGACTGTTCAAATACCGACATTATTACACTGGGCAGTGTAACATTGCCTACGCCTAATTAATGCTTGTACAATGCTTTGAAGATATAAAAGTTTATGATTACTGACTAGGACCTGTACTGAACTAATACCAAAACTGGACTAATTCCTACTGAAACGAGTGTGGAAATCGTTCAAAGTTACACCATGCGATACTACTACTCCAACAACATTAGTTATCCTACATGGGGGCTGAGGGGGAAGGGGAGAAATCAAGTCCAGACCTTGCTATGGTGAGATTCTTCTGCCTTTGATGCAAATGGAAATAGAGTTCAGTGCCTCTAGTTTAATACCCATGACTTTCTTTGAAACAAGAAAAAAAAATCATCTCTAAAGTATTATAAAAATTAACCACATGAACATTCAGCCTTAAAATTAAATGTAATCTTTACATAATTTAATATGCCTCTTATAAATCTTCACCCCAGATACCTAAAGCGTAGTAGCTCTTCACGTTTAAAACTCAGGAAAAAGGAAGCAGGTTGTAGCAAGTACTGTCAATCCTTACTTGAACATTTGGTTCAGGCTGTGTGATAAAGGTCTTCATGTTGTATTCCTGTAGTTGACATGACAAGAACTCACAGCCATGAAGAACTAAAATCAAATGTCCCCTTCCCCAACATACGCAGGAGCATCATCTCCTACGTATTTCTACCCTAGGTTATTCAAGTTTATGCTAGGCTCATCCACACAGCAAAACGCATGCTTATGGGATTTATGAATGATTGATGTATGGGATCTGGCGTATCCAATTGGATTCACTGTCTACCTCCACGCTCCAAGTATTGGCTCAGTTGCATTATAGTGCAGCATCACAGAAAAGAACAGGCTCCCATTCAAGCATTCACTGTATCTGTTTCCTTCCAGGAATGCACAGCTCTAGCATACTTGTTGCCCCACAGACCCAAGAACTGGGATAACTACTTCCAATATCATTATTAAATTCTCAAAATTACTCATTTCTGTAGCTATGTTTGCATGGAACCAAAAATGAAGAACACTTGTTTCAATCAGGAAAAAAAAAAATACTCAAACTAAGCACAAACGTCTTTTCAAAAGGAACCTATCATTCCTGATTGCCAGCAAACCTTAACCGGCCTATGCCAAGCCTCACTGACACTCCTTTTCACCACTGAGTTACACCCGGCATACTCTAGTCACAGATGGCACATTCATTGAGTAGACTTTTAGCAAGTGCAAGGGATCAAAGAGCTAGACTGTCTAATTTATCTGTAAGCAAAATCCATCTTAATGCTGGCCAGTATCCCACTGATGTGCTCCCACTGTATAAGCTGCAAAGTAAAACTTTTCCATCTTAGATCAATAGTGTAATACTGAAAGCAAATGTAACCACAGCATTCTTAACCTTTCATATTGCACTCCTCCTTCCACACTGTTTTGCGCATGGTTCACCCAAAATCACAATCCAACACTGGGAGACTAAAATGAGGTGTACATTTCAGAGTAAGGGTTTTGCTGTTCCCCAACAATCATTAAGTCACTTTATGCCCTTGACTTGGCACTGTTTCAAAAATATGAAAAGATCAACACAGGCATTGTTACACAGAGTCCTCCTTAACGGAGGTACTTTTACAAAATCTGAAGAGCACCACTAATAATCGTGGCTTTCGGAGAGTTTTTCCATTCTTGCAGAAACTCCCTTCCAGTGTTTCAATACCAAACTCAACTAGCCACATATTAAGTAGTGAAATTCAAATACCATTTTAAGTATTTGATGTTTAGAATCCTTAAGACCCTTCCTTTAAAAGTACCTCAGTGTAGTAAATACAACTATATTCATTATCCACAATGTCATGCAGACATACGCTTTATTAAAGTAACAGAAAAGAAAGATTTCGCAAGAAAGTCACTTAGTGAAAGCACTCTGAAACAGACTGTCAGAATAATTATGGAAAACTCACAGATAATCTCATCAACTCAATATTTAAGAAACAGACACATCCTCATACATGTTTCTTCCGAGACAACGTAACAATACAGTTCACTAACCAAACTTTACACTCTATGTATCTGGTGTACCAAAAAACCAGTGGTACCACAAATTCAGAAATCCCTTGTCTTCACTGAACAGCTAGTACACGGAAGCATAACAGGAAAGTAATACAAAATTCTTATGTTATTGAAAGATCAGTGAAGATTCTCCCCCTGCAACTGCCAGAGTTTATTCTTCATACTTGAGGTGGAATGGCTGAATAAGTAAAGTAGTCTCTAAACAAGACTATCTACGTGAAATTAATTCAACAGGAGACTAACATATATTCTTATTTCCCCAGGCCTGTGGTCTTCCACTTTGTTAAACAGAAAGTATTTCAGTAGGTTATACCTGATCTACAGGGGGTTTGTCCAACTTTTCAAGTTAAGAAGGTCAGGTTATAAAAATGCATATACACAAAACGCAATTCCCAAGAGGAAATAGAGCAGGTCAAGCCCAGAAGTATTGTTTGCAAGCATTAACAACCCCAGTGAACAGCAATGCCATCCAACAGCACTCAGGTTGCAAAGACTTTGGTCACAAGAAGCGTTCAGTGGGTCAAAATAACAGCAGAGTTTTAAGTAGTCTTAACTTTTTTCTTTATAAATGCAATGAAGAAGACAGACTATGCATTAAATATAAAAGCAATTTTATAAAAACACATCAGAATTTTATTGCTTGAAGAATACAGCATATGAAAAAGCACAAGAATGTCCAAAAGAAAGGTCACAAGGATCCAAACATATTACACCATACATACCAGATGCAGTAAAATGTTAACCTGAATTCTGCATCAGAAAAGAAAGGTGTGAAAATATACCTAATATTATTTAAAAGGAAAAGACTCATTTAAAATAGAAAGTGTGAAGGTGTTACAGTACAAATTAGAAAAGCCAACACTGCACATTAACATCCTATCACTAGACTAGATTTTCTACCTTTGGTACTTAAACCTTTACAGAAAACCACTTCCTCGGTCAAACCTTGCCTAACGTATTTCATATAGTATCCATGAAAGGGGGTTCGTTTTGTTGTTTGGGGTTTTTTAAATGTAAACATTCAAACAAATACTTTTCTGAGTTTTCACTGCATTAATGCATTTAAGGAAGTGTTCACATTTATTCAATATGCTACTCAATGTATCGCAAATTTAAATCAAAAGTCACTATGTGACCGAGATCCGAATATATGCCAATTGTACCTTGTTCAGATTTTATGTAAAAATGGGCACATCATTTTCTGTTTGCATCCTTATGTAAACAGGCTGCTGCAGCCCTCCTCGAGAATTCGAACTAAAGCAACCTGCTGAGGACATAAGTTAATAAAACAATCCATGGTGCTAGAGAGCTATTGGATCACCTACAGCAGCATGCAAGTGGCTTTTCTAGTCTGCTCAGATTAGTGTACCAGAAGACATGCCAGTATTACTTCAAGTAACACATTAAAACTCAGCAATGGACACTACTGTGCTTTATTTCAACACAAAGAACAGCTGCTCATCCATTAATCAACAGAATTTTCAAATTAACTATCAAACGGACTACTACATCGTTTCTGTTCCATGTATTGCTGATCACTCTTGGGGAATAGTTTATCAGAAACTTGGACTTACCTATGAACCAATTTGAATGAAGAAAATGTTATCTTTCAACAAGGTATCTTAGTAATCCAGTGACAATCTAGTCTGGAGAATGTTAGCATTATGCTGACAACAATGACTAATCAAGGTTAAATAAATTCCCTCTTTTATGGTAAGCATGCTCTTAGCTTCCGCTTTTGCCTTCATAGGCTTGAATACTTAATCATTCCCAGTTACATCAGTGGAACTAAAACAATTCTGTTGCATCAAGTTCCAGCTTTAAATTTCAACAATATGAATAGATCCGGACTACGAAATACCATCAACAACAGTTAACATTAAACTGGAGTGAAATAATAGAAGAGTTAGTTCTTCAAACCAGGCAGTCTTTGAAGTGAAATATTCAGTTAGGACTGTCAAAGGATGTCATAATAAAACCATGGATTTATTTTTTTCACCCCTATACAAAAAAATGACTGAATTTGTACAACTCCTATTAAACATACCTTTTCCTAGCTTGGTGAAAATGTATCATTTTCGAATTTTAACAAGTGTGGTATTTGAGCATATATAATACTTATTGCCATATACATCCTCATTTTAAAAAGAACTAAGAATTCAGACTCTACTATGCTGAACTCTGCTTTTTTCCCATTAACAGATTATGTCTACTGTACCACTCCCCCAAAAAACAATTAAAAATTCTAAGTAAGATTTTATAGTTTAGTTAAAAGGGAAGAAATGCAAATGTGGATTTAGAGCTTTTTGTATAAATCTCACTATATTTTATAAACTCGTTGTTTATTGTAACACTGTTTATTGATCAAATAAATGACGCACTGCTATCTAAAATTTCCATATACACCATTAAAAATCCAAAGTTGATATGATACTGAACCTTAAATCTTCAAGAGTTCAAAAAAAGACAGTTTATACATGTACAGCACACAACAGCAGACACCCCTAGAATACCAATTGCCAGTCCATGATGCATACAAACTTACAGGTAAGCATTCATTTCACTGTTTTCATTGTGCAGGAAAAATATTTCTTAGTAAAGACAAACTCAGCTGGTGAATTTCAGATATCATCTTCATCATCTTCATCCTGAGAGGATCCTGCCTGATTGGATGCACTGGCTGAGGCAGCAGCAAGCTGTGCCTGTTGAGCTGCTTGTTGCATCTGTAGCCATTCCTGCTGCGCCAGTTCTGCTTGCTGTTGTCTAGCCTAAAGACATGAATTTAATTGTTAAGGCCATACATAGCTTGTGAAGAATCTCTAGAGCATCTTATCTTTAAAGGCAGTTTTATCTGCACCTGCATATTCCTTTTGTATAATTTTTATTAATTGTACATATAAAAACACATCTAGAAGTACCTTAATTATTTGTACCAAGACATTCAGCTATATTCTCTCTTCCTCTGAAGAGGCCACCATTTGGAGGATTTAGTTACAAAAACAAGAGGCAGGACCTAGTGTACTTAAATTCCATTGTAGGGACTGTGCTGAACCACTTCCTAATGGAAAAATTAAGTGAGGCAAAGCAATGGAAATTCTAGGCTTCAATTTCAAGGGATCTTAACATTTAATCACAGTTCTGAGATGAGAACAGCTTTGTTGATTACAAATACTAAAACTTGCAATTATGAAATCATCCAAAAGTACCACAAAGACACATGCTATTACAGAAACATAAAGAAAGCCATTATCTTACTTTGCTAAGCAATCTTTGGAAAACAGAGCAATGTAAGGTCTTCTCAAATTCGGGTATGCAGACTGAGGATGGCTTTTGCTACAGAAAGTTACAGTCCTTTACTGAAAGGTACAAGACGTTCTAACAAAACGTTTCAAATAGTTCAACTGGTGATCTCTTATTTTTCTATCCAGGGTTTTCACTCGTTTTTCAGCAATTACTGTTGATTTCAACAGTATACTCGTCAATTGTGTTAAGATTAAAACTTCAATTTCTACTTTGAGTGAACATCAGGAAAAAGTTCTTAAAATCAAAAATCTTCAGTCATCTTTACTTTTCTACTTTTACAAGTCATCACTAAGAATGTAATGACTTCCCTTCTAATCCCATTGCGCTCACTGAATTTTCCTATTTTTCACCAAAGCATCAACAAATTTTAGTTTTGCAAACTTCAAGATGCCAAAAGATGATGCTTTGGAAAATGATCAAAACCAGTTTATCTACTTAACGAAGTGAAAAAACGGCAGTCTTCCATTATTATAAGAAGCGTCACATTTCCTCAGTCTGTTCTAGCATTAAAAGAAAATACTTTTACAGAGGTAGAAATCCCTTCTCAATGAAGACTCTTCAGTACTTCAAACTTCAAGTGGTAGAGAGCTTACAAGCGTTGGAAAACAATTTAAGACATTGTAAAGTTTTAAACAAAGGAAGACAGCAGCATCTGTACACATAGGAGAGGCATAAATATTTATCACACACAAGAGAACAATAGGGCTCCCTACTGACCCTGCTACAATTAAGTTTACTGTACGCTCAACGAGGTGATACACATGCATGCACCAGAAATCAGAGGCTCAGCACTTCACACCAGATGCATCGTTTTGTCAGTGCCTACCCTCGCTGCCGTATTTATAGTGATATCACTTAGCCATTTCAAATGGAAAAAAAAAAAAAGAAAAATTCCATTGAGTTGTATTGACTAAGAAGTTTTATAAGCGTCTGGTAAACTTAACTCACTCATCGCACAGATGAACTTTAATGAGGAAGCCTCAAAAAAACCCAAATCCGTTAAGGCCCTTGTCTTGCACAGAAACTTAGACATGCATGAACATTGGGATAAGCCATTCCACTGACTTCAAATATTTACAATCATCCAAGCTACAGGTGTCAAACATTCATAAGATGAACAGGCAAGTATTTTAAAACTAGAGCAAGAAGTCATCATTAGTGTCATGCTCTAGAATATTAACAGGATTAGCACAAATAAACAAACATGCACTTGTGTAACTATTTTTAAGAATAATTACAGTACCTCCAACAGCATATCACAACTAGTATTTTTGAAAAATGAGACTGCCATCTTTGAATCTAAGCAAAGGTTTTCCATATTACCAAAGACTATTTTAAAAAATCATTCATACAATCTTGTCAAACTTGCATGCATTGCCTTCGTTTAGACATTAAGGCACAGTATTACAGAATTAAGAACAAACTTACCTCAAGGGGCCATTCCTTAGATAAAGCGTGGCTTACATAAGGTGGTCATGATTTCAGCATTTATTTTTTTTTTAAATGTTACTCAGAAGCTAGTATTCCCTTAACACACCTTATTTGCTCTTTTTTTATTTTGTATACCATGCTAAGTTATTTGAAAAAAAAAAGTAAGTAAAAAACAGGTATCAAACTGACTATTATTTGTAAATCTCACCCTTAATCCAGAAGCAGCCTTATTGGTTTTTCTAATGTTAGCACAGTCAAACAAAAGTTAGGCACACGTGAATTTATCAAAACTAGTTCACTGCATGCTGACAATAGCTATGCGGTATGCTGAAAATGTAAATGCCTTAAAATTCATCATGCAATTAAGATTAAAATAGTTTGCATGTTGTAATATGACAGACAACAGTCATTAAGTGTGTCGGCAAGATACAAGTATAGGGAAGGGGAGTGAAGGTCACAGCAATCAGACATGGTAACATATAACTGAATAAGCATTTTCACCAGAGGAAATCAAAGTAAGCAAACAAGACTCATGCCTTGGGTAAGAGGAAAGAGAAATCCAAGATAATTTTCACATCACTTAGTTTAGAGAATGGTCTTCTTGTCAAACTTGGAGAATAGTAGAGAGAAAGATGGTGTAGAAAGATAAATAAATAAAATTGGCTTTCAGTCATTCAAACTTGGAGATGTTCACAAACTATCTGGGAAAGCGAGGAAGGGAAAAGGCTTCGATGAAGGAGAATGTGTGTGTGCACGCACACAGTATTTGCAGGCAAATGCTCTTCCTATGCCTGAATTGCCTCTTTAAAAATTTATGCATGAATTCACTCAATTAGAGCCTTGCCAAGAGTAAAGGAAGATGGAAAAGACAAATTAGAAATTTTGAACAATTAAATGTTTCTTTCAAAGCCTAAGAAATAACATTTATGCACTGATGGCCAGAAACAGAAAAGGTATTTTCACTTTTTAATGCATCAAAACTGGTAATTTCCTAGAACATCAGCTGTCATTCTTTTATTTTGTCAGCCAAGTAATTCTTAATGTATTCTCTACAGTAGAATGGAAATACCTAAGTAGCAGCAAAAAAACATGCTTTTTAAACCTAGAGTATAAAATTTGCTTGTGTACAAAGTCCTATATGTCAAATCACAGAAGTAACAAGTAGCAGCATCTTATTTGTTGACTTTACTTTCCCCAATTCAAACAGCAAGGTCAATAGCATCTTAGATGCCACAGCAATTCACAAGGAAGGGGATACTTCTTGAGGTGTGCGCATGTTTTTGTGGCACTAGATCTGCAGCATTAATCATTCCAACCTCATCAGTACAAGTATTGCTTCACTTACTTTTGCAAATAATTCCTGTTGCTGCCTTAGAAGCTCTTCTTCCGGAATGCCGAGGTTCTCCAAGCGTGAACTGGCCTTTCTTCTCTTTAGTGCTACTGTTTTGCATTCTTGTAAGACTTCTTTTACTTCACTGATATAGGAGCCAAACCCCAAACTTTCTAGTGCTAGAAAGAAAGAAAGAAAACACATTGTTCGTCTTTTACAAAGCTTTTGAGAATAGATATCGATTTGTTTATTTAAAAGATTAAAACAAAGAAGTAAAAAGGTTGTCACCAGATGATAGAAAAGTGATCAAAAATCTGTGGTCATAAGAAGATCCGACAGCTATTTTCCCTGTCTCTTCTTCTATGCCATTTAAGAGCTCATGTTTTCAGGCTAGAAAAATTAAGGTTAGTCAAGTACAACCAAAGAAGCCTGCGCTTGCAGAGGATCCAGGGCTTTCAGATACATTTTGCTAGAGATAGGCGTTGTTCTTCAAAAGACATCTTTCTCCTGTCTTCTACATATCAGAATCAAGCAGAATTTATACAACTAAGAAGTCCTTCCTATCTGAATTGTTAACCTTTAATCTCTCAGGGATTCTGTCTTTCCAGTTTTGGTGTAAGTCTTCAATTAGCAATCTATAACAGAGCAAAACCAATGCATGTAAAATGATCACAGATCCTTCATTAAGACAGAAATAATTAATATTACCTTAGACCTATGAATTTAAGCTTTTGCCTTTTAATATGTAAATTCATATTTCAAGTGCCAAGAAGCTAAAAATGCATAGTTCACACATATGAAGTTATATAAAATTATGTAGCAGCTCTTTATTGTTTTATTTCTCAACAGAAACCCTTTTACCTATCTCCACATGAAAATGTATTCAGAAACTAAAATCTTGCACTTTTATCTGCCCAAAGAAATCTGAAATGCAGTTATATCCTGTGACAACAGCTTTTTTTAAAGAATGCAAAAGTAACAGGAAGGATTATAAAAACCCAGGTAGAACATGTGATGAAACGCACACTCTGTTTCCTGATTCACCAGTTACTACGATATGCCTCCACATATACACACACCTCAAAGTGGAACCTGTTACAGAATATGCTAGAAATATTACATAAACACCAATTATACTAGAAACAAGTCCCAGTTTAATAAAACACCTGGTTCATTTCCAGCATTTACATAAATCAGAGTTTTCTTTATGGAATGATAGTTGTTTTAACCTTTATCTTACTTTATTTCAACCTTATGTCACAAGCTATTCAAGAAATAGCACTAAAATAAACTGCACAACAGCAATCAACAACTTGCTATAAACAAGCTGTTAGTTACACTAACTCAGACTATATTCTAACATTAATCTTGTAAGCAACCTTTCCCTACCCATAATTACGGCAGCATGCCATTGTATCATACACCTAAACAACAACCCAAAGGCATTCTGTAAATTTTCAGCTTCCAACCTGTACTCAAGGAGACAATTAATACACTGTCTTCAATAGGGCAGTACAGTGCAGCTCTCTAGTCATACAGGACTACCATTCTTTAACAGGTAACATTTGGCAAATGAATTTACATAATACCTATTTCTTAAGAAAAATAAAGTTAGAAGACAAACTGATTTACAGATAATCAAATTACTTCAGAGACAGTATGTCAGTTCAGCCTCAGCCCACACAGAGACACTGGAAACACTTTTTTCAATTAGCCCTCAGTTTCTACGAGAATTACCAAAAACCTTCAGAATCTTGTTTAATCCAACCTCGGCAGACAGGAGGCAAAGCCATGTCTCATGGTCCAGAACCGGTTAGCTAAGCAGTCTATAAATATTTAAGAACTCATTCAATTTTAAAATGTAAACAGTATATACAGTAAACTAACCAAAGTTGTTTTGGTTTTTTGTTTTAACCAAAGTATAAAATTTTAAGAACTCTACAAGTCTAACATCACTAAGACAAACCATCATAGCAAATACATAGGTGTTCGTCAAAAGAACATTCGCAGTGATCAGGGTTGGCAATCTGCTGCAGAGTATGAACAACTGCCCAATCTGAAGTCAACAGCAAGATGTGTTTTTACAGGAATTTTAAATGTCCCTTAAAAGAAAATAAATCAATGGAAAGAACTTACAGTTATGTATTGAATATAGCACACTAAAAAAAAATATCCAAAAGAAAACGTGTGATAGAACCAAGACAGATTTGTACCATTGTTCAACATAATAAAGCTATGAAGAACCATATATGCACCATAGGTCTAGTGCATCAAAATTCTGCTGGCTGTGAAATGACTTAAGAAATTTACTATCTTGTTGAAACACATCAAGGCTTTACAGAACACACACATGGAAGGAATATGAATCCCTTTATACCCGCATGGTGCTAAAGCGTGGGACAAGTGATTACTACTTTAGCAGAGCTACTGTTCCACCAAAACTGAGAGCCTTTCTATTTTTTGAGACTGAAATCTACATGTCTACCCAGATTGCTGAAAATTCGGTATCTTACTGAGGTTAGAATGATCACACCAAATTTAAACAACTGAATCCCAAAACACAGCTTTGGTTTGGTTTTTGGTTTTGGGTTTTTTTTTTTTGGGG
>NW_008794451.1:2470954-2474307 GCF_000699145.1 Aptenodytes forsteri
CATTTGTTTTTTATATAATCAGATCATTCATATCCGAGATTTTTAACTTTTTATGCTCCTTTCAAAGAAAAACACTTCCAAAGTAAAATCCCAAACATTAACAGTTGTTTGGATTTTTTTAACATTAAATGCTAATGTAAACACTGTCAGTATCCTAACAGCCCATGAAAAGAAGCTACAGGATTTGCCATCAAAATCCACTGCACCTCACTGCGCAACAGTTCTATGTAGACCAAGTAATCAAATCCATAAAAATGGTGATTTAACATCTCACCATTTTCAGAATTCAACGGAAGTTTAATTTATCATAAAAAGCCTGCTTTGTCACGGCTCGCGTAATTGTCAAATGAGGCTATTTTCTGTTCCAGGGTGGAAGGATATTAATTTGCTTTTTAGAGTCTCAGAGTCATAACTGGGTTCCTGATGGTGGGATTCAACAATTAATATGGAGACTATCTCTCCACTTATGACTATTATGTAGCCTTGATGACTTTGGGTACTCTCCAGGGGAGCTGCTTTGTGTTTTATCGCTAGCTGTGAGCGCTTGGCATAGTCTGAGTACATCTACCAAATCAGATCTCTCATGGGATGCAAGAAGCCTCTGCTTTCCTTTCCCTATGCTGTTGACAGCACTGTGCCACTCAAGTGTTTGTGCTACCACACAACGAAACATGGCAGGGACTTCATCTATCTGAAGCATAACCCAGTGGTAGGGGGAAAGAGTTCTAGCTCAGCACGTGGCCATGCAACTTTTCACTAGTGCAGCGAAGGAAGGGGTGTCTTAAGCACCACTGCTGCCAAACACCCAAGTGCAGTTTCACATTACCTCTAATACAGTCCAATGGCAGGGTGTCACCAACTGCAGTGTCTCTTTCCCCTTCCTCCTTCCCAGTGAAATACCCTTCCTGCTCCTTGCTTCCAATCCAGTAACTTCTTGTCTACAGGAACAGTCAGATCAGCAAACTCAGCTGACAGAAAACAGTGCTCCCCCCTAGATTCTCAAAAAGCAACAGGGTCAGTTGGATCAGCAATTGCTAGATCCAGCTCTAGGGAGGGTACAAAAAGATTCCTCTTGGCAGCAGCCTGTGTTTAGACCAGACCAGGTGTGACGCGATGGCCATTAGCCTCATTTTACTTCTAAATGAACTAGTTTAAGCGTTCAAAAGGAACAAGATATCTGGATGACCACAACAAACATATTTCAATTACCTAATTTGTTAGCATCATTGTCATGGAGCTACATTAAGAGACGGTCAACATAGCCAGTATCTAGAATGTACGAAGACGGATGAAAATGCTGAAATGCTATACCTATATACGCATAACCACTGTTTCCAAAATTAGTGACCTAAACCCTCATACCTCACGGAGGGAAGATCTGCCAACTGACCAGCATCTGGAAGAAGCTAATAGCACATATACCTCCCTAAAGATAAGAACAGCAGAAAATCCAAGAACAACTCCTTCCATCTCCGGAGCATTACGAAAATGATACATCTCCAAAGTTTTCCTTAGCAATATTTGACTAAAAAGTACCCATCTCATCTGAAAATAATTTTTCCTAACTCTCAAATCTGGTAACACGAAGACATAGAACCCAGTAAAATACTTGGTTTGGGACCACCTGCTGATGATATGCACACGCACATGTGTGCACACGCATGTACACACACATTTTGGTTTCGATTTGCTTTCCAAAAAACCCATATTAACCCTAGGGCAGCAGCAGGTGAAATCTTTTCTAAGGACCACCACTACCAGGCAAAAAAATACTTTCATACATGAATTCTTCATTGTCCTCAACCTTAAAGATCATGTCTATTCCTGTGTTAAGAACTGAGCTCAAATGTTTTGGTGGTCACTTGAAGAAACTATCCATGTATTCAGAAGCATCATACCCAAAGTATGCTTCCACACGCAAGCACAAGTTTTACTCTTTACGTCCTGAGCTTCTGTGATGGAGTTGCTTTGCTAAGCTTCCAGATTTACATGTATTTCATTTAATATTAAAGCCCATACATGCTACATTATTTTCTTTTGCTGTTCGTAATCCAGTCAAGTACTTGAAGCTCTTCTGGAGAGCAAGCTGATATAATCCAAAGGAATCAGATATTTTTTTTTTTGTTTCGAAGAATCATTGCCAAACAAACTTAAACTAACTTGATACCATCACAGTCCTGAAAATAGCTCTACTGCAAATGCTACTGTTAATATCTCTACCAGGCAGCAGAATGAAGTACTCTTTCACTATTACTGCTATAAATTTGTTTGTAGCAGACACTAGTATCAACAACCCTTGCCTAAGCAGCAAAGTGAACGATTCCTGAAAAGAGATGCCTGTTGCAGACTTAAGGATGAGACAAGAAAACTCCCCGTTTGTGGCAGAAATCAAAGAAAAGCAAGTGAGAGACAGAGAGAGAACTCTCCTTTTATTCAAGCATGGGGAAGTGGAAGTCAACAGCAGAAAAAGATGCAAGGGCATAGGTCATGTCCAAATGCTTTCTACCACAGATACAAATACTTGATTTTAAACAATCAGACTCCAAGGACAGTCCTAGAGGAATATTTTACTCTTTACAGGATCCAAGCAGGACGACTCTGGATTTAAGCCTGGGCCCCACATTCTCAATCATACATCTTTTGTCAGTCTCCAATTAGAAAGACATTTAATAAGTTCAGGATCTTAAAGCATGGTGTAAAAGAAATCTGCATAAACATTCGAAAACGCAGACCTCGTTTCACAGGTAGAAAAAAGACGAATGGGTTTGGTGACTCCACTCAAAACATCACAGACTTCTCCGAGCCACAAAATGAGAGCTGGTCCTGAGCACACTCAACAGCCGCTCTAACCACACAAAGACAACCTTCCCTCGCCATGCCACTGACAAGCCAGACAACACATACTTCTCCTCCAGGCCCTTAGAAGACCCCCGACTTTTGTCTTTCATGTAGCTGCAAGAAACCACAGAGGAAAAAGTCGCAACGGGGCAGGAGCGGCTCAAAGCCTGAATGAGCCGTGGCGTACCGGGCAGAGGCACACCGCCTCCGGAAGCTTACCTTGTATGACATGCTCTGGGGAAATGGTTTTCTTCTCCGATTTGTTGCAGATCTCGTTGGCCTCGGAGGAGATGAGGTGGATGAACTCCGTGCAGCAGTTTACCACCAGCTCCCGGGCATCATTTGCCACGCGGACGTTGGGGAGCGTTTCTTTGATCATCTTGTTGATGGCAGCCCTGGGGATGGTGAGGTCGTCGTCGTTGCCCGACGACGAGGCCATCCTGGCTGCCGCTCGCTCCCCGAGAGGCGCTCAGCTCCCGCGCTCACGGGCTCCCCCTCAGCTCCCGCGCGGGGCT
>NW_008794451.1:2474992-2476409 GCF_000699145.1 Aptenodytes forsteri
CTGGTGCTCGGCTCTTCATCCGCGTGTTGCGGTCATGGCTGGATTTGCTCAGGGTCCATCTGTGAAGCTGCCTTTTCTACTTTCATCCACTCCATAAACAGTAGCGTAAGGGTTGCACGGAACAAGATCAACCAAACCACACTGGGATTTGTGGAAGGCCCATTAAAACCTGTGCCCTCGGTAGCTCCTCGTTTCTTTGCAGCGTTCCCGCCGCAAAGGGAAAACACGCGGTAAAGCAGCCCAGCCCCGAGCTGCAGGCCAGAGACGACGGCACCTAAGTGATACTGAGCGGAAAGGGGAGGCTCCAGCTGCAGCCCTCGCCGCTGATGGGCCCTGCTGTTCTTTGGGTGCCTCTGCCCAAACCGTAACCCTGCGCTGAACCCTCGCCCTCAATGGACGGTGACGGGGTCTCTCTGGCTGCACCTCGGGGTGCAGAGGGGTGACCAGCCGTGCTCCCTTCAGCCCCAGCAGCACTCTACTGTAGTCATTTAATTCCTGCCGTCCCATTTGCAGCCTAGCTGCTATTCCCACCTCTGCCCCATTCACACACACGTGCTGGGGTGCAGGCACCAGCCTGATATTTTGGAGAAGGAAGTCTGAGTCATGAGTGGAGCATAAACGAGGCCTCCAGCTGTGCGCAGGGGCTGCTGCGGGCACTGTCCTCCACTCCCCTGCCTGCGGTCCTGGGGAGGTCCCTGCGCACCCCACACACCTTGGGCCTCACCAAAGGGTCATGACTGCAAAGCAAACCAAGTGTTACCTGAAGTGCGTGGTATCCGCAGGAGCTGCCTACGCAGGGGCTGCTGCTTGGCTCCTCTGAGCTAGCCTTTGGGGAGAGGCAGGGCGAGGCAGGGCCACTGCAAGTCCCAGCACAGAGTTAGATTTAGGCTTAGTGAGAAAGCACCAAGGGAAAGAGAAAGCCAGTTCGCGTATCCCCAGTGAGCTCCAGCTGGGCTCTCCCTAGTGAAACCAGGACTGCTGCTGGAACGTGCTGAGAAACTGCAGCCTTCGTCTCGGCCTGGGGCAGCGCCAAGGCAAGGCTGGAAGGTCAGAGAACAAGAATGCCATGCAGGCACAGCGCTTAAACCCAGGCCCCCAGCTTAGCCTCAGCTGACATGTAAGACTAGGTTGAGAGAAAGAGAGGGAAAAGACCTCCTCATGCTGGAATTTTGGTTTGATAAGTACTTATTGGGATGCCTTGGAACAGGAGAGCCTGTGGCTCAGCTTCAGCCACTCAAGGCACTGAAGGCATTTAATGGATTTAAATTACTTCTTACTGATAAGGTAAGAGGAATACAGAGAAACTGTCCGAGCAGCCAGGGATCAGGTTAGGAAAGCTAAAGCCCTGATAGAATTACATCTGGCCAGGGCCATCAAGGGCAACAAGAAAAGATTCTATAGGTACGTCGGGGATAAA
>NW_008794451.1:2477515-2514184 GCF_000699145.1 Aptenodytes forsteri
GCAGGGGGGTTAGACTAGATGACCTTTAGAGGTCCTGTCCAACCCAAACTATTCTATAATAATATTTTGTTATTTTTGCAAAAAATAGTACCCAGACAGTAAGAAGATATTTTATTTTGAGATGGTTTTAAAAAACGTTTTATTGTCCACTATGTGTAATATGCCAGTAACCACCGCGTATAAAGGAAGCATTCAGAATATTATGTATACACGAATAATAAATATTCTAAGATTTAACATTTTAAGATTGATAAGACTTTCTCTTATGTTACTGGTAAATAGACCTGATTTCTGAAAATGAGAATACTCTTGTGATTGAGGGATTACTATACTAATTCTATTATATTCTAATAAGTAAAAAGATAAAATATTTTTATCATATTAAGAATCTAAATTATTTACATACAGTGCACATCTCAGTATGTATTATATTCTAATAAGTGAAGGGGATCGGGTTAATTTGAATATGCAAGTACCAGTCAATGTTCATGTTCCCATGAAAACAGATATCTGTAAAAAGCAAACACTAAACAGAATAAACCTATAGTTAGAGGATTTTAATTTAAACTGTAAACTGTAAAGCTGAAGATAAACGCATTGAGCTGAATATCTTTGCTAAGCTCAAATAAACATCTTGAATGCCTTTTCACAATTACAGAGCAAAGGCGTTTGAATAACAACACACTGCGTTATCAGTAGCTACAACAAGTAATTCCAATTTGCACTACATCATCTCATACTTACTGTGAGGGTTTTCCCAGGTCAAAGCTCTTTCTACTTCTCCACCTTAGCAATTTGATAAAATTAAGACTCGCATTGAAGATTTTTGTCATGATGAAAAACCATTTTGTAGAATATATCAATGGGTAGATCTCCATTTGGATCTGCATATTTCAGGGTTGTCATCGGAGTACACAAGGTGTTGGTCTGATGGCGAAAAGGTGGATTTTCTGCAAGAATTATCTTCACTGTATGCTGTCAAGAATGAGAAACAGAATTGTTAAAGAACCTTTACCAAAACAATAAAGTAAAAACCTAGTTTTCAGTTAAACAGAGGAAAAGTAGAAGAATGAAGTGCTAGAATTATGTAAAACCTTTATGTAGTTTTATTAGAATTTCATTAGAATTTTCTCTTAAAATATTTTTAAGGCCATAAGAAGTACTTCTTATTTATTCTTAGTCCTATTTCTGTTTATGTATACCACAGTGATAGCACCTCACACCCAAGTATCCTGAATACTCCTCCAAAATTATGCCTATATGCCCATAATAGGTAGATCCTTTCTTTTACAGTTCCCTGGGAAAGGATCGGAACAGTGCACTTTGCAGCAAGATCTGGGAATCTTTGGTTGACACTGAAACTATTCCTTAGCAGTAAGTACCCGAAATCATCGTCCCCTTCCACAGCTTGCCTAAACTTGTCTTCCTGCAGGAAGCCCCAAGCACCAGAAGCTATGTCCATGTATCTTCTACTGTGCCTTGGTGGTTTGGGATAGCTAAGTGAACGTCACATTAGCAGAGGAATTATTAGTGAGATGGAGGGGAGAGCGGCTTTAAACAACGGTGGAAACCCTGTGTAGATGTGTGGTAACAATGCAGAATGTTCAGACTTCACCAGGTGATGTATAAGTGCATCTAATACGTCAGTGGTATTTAAATTACAATTCATAGTTGTCTTCGATACTTCAAAATAAACTCTTCTAATATTCTGAAGGGTTTTGTTTAAAACTCTCGAGATTCTCTTGAGTTTTTAAAAATAATTTTAAATTGTGTAAATTAAATTTAATTAAATCTAGTGCTTCTACCAAAAAACCCCACCAACCAACCAGCGCATTTGTAAATTACAAAGAAAAAAAAAATCTGAGGAAAAAGAAGGTGCAGAATTGTTGATGAGTTACCTCTGCAACATCTTCAGCACTTTGTCCCAGGCTCTTGAAAATTTGTTTGTAATTTTTAAGGTAAATATTAGTAAACATCTCAGCTGTTTCCTCATCTGCAGCTGAAAGATCCATTTTCATTCCATCTTCAAACACTTTTCTTTCAAACTCTGTAACCACTGGGCCTGGTTCAATCAAACTTAACCTGTTCAAAAAGCAAAGATATACTGGTTATTGACTAGCCTCCGTGGGAAATACACCTCTCTACCCTTCTCAAAAAAGAATATTGAAGAGTCGCGCTGTGAGTACACGTTAGCAAGCAATATTAAACAGTTCATTCTGAAAAGGCAATCCATACCACATCATTGCTCTCATGCTCCTACCCATCCACACGTAGCAGTAGAAATCTGCTTAGCTTTAATTTCAGGGAAGTGCTGTACCTTAATTCATGGCAGAAGTGAGTGCAGTCGTTACCTGCTGGCTCACAGCTGTGGAACCAAAGGAGGATTTATCCACAAAAACTTGTATTATATTAATTATTAAGAAAAATAATTAGAGGATCATAACAAAATTCATTACTTTCTGGACAAAATCCTACATAGATTTCTTTATTATAGCTTCCCCATGATAATACCAGAAGTAGCTGAAAGAGAGGGGGGAATTGCACAAACATGGATTTTCTTCGTCGAGCTGGCAGTGTTACATAACTCAAGATCCCTCCACAATATTATAATGAAATACAATATAGAGAATTTTGCTGCCAAATCTGGAAAAATTTATTTTGCTCAGTAGTATATTATAGCAAATCACTGAAATACAGTTACTGGCCAGTTCTTTCCCGGCAGTTCTTTCTCAGTCAGTAATTACTCCCAGCCACAATGTTCACCTAGACACTCTTTGGGATAGGACCTCTTCCTAGACTTGAGTTCTGGTCAGGCTCTTCTTTACAACTAAATCAAGCTATTGACCTTGATAGCAGAATTCCAGCTGCCGCTGGAATTAAAGCCCTTTCTCTTGCATCACTCTTCACACTGGACCTTGGACTTTTCCTATTCTTCTTTCTTTTTTTTAACCTTCTTTTTGCTGTATCTTACACTCTTGAAATCTTATTATCAATTCTGGTATAGCCTGTGTATCATTTACAATATATTTATTTTAAAAGTATGCAAAACCACCGTTTGGATGCTGCCTTGTCTCTGAAATCCCATGACAGTAGCCGTCTCTTCTCCCACAGCACAAGGGCTAAATGCTTAGGCACACAGAGATGCAATGGATATTTAACAATTGTTGGACTACACACAGAATAGCAGCAGAATTACATGAATGTGAATATACATGTGACAAATCAAACCCCGAAGTCCCACAGACGATGAACAGGACCATTCTCTTAAATACTGTCTTAAACATTAAGAAATAGTACACCACATTCTTCTCAATTTCCTCCCACCTCCTGTCATTATAGGTATCTCGCCCTGTGTTCCATTCTGATGGATTTCCACTTGCTCTCTCTCTATGATAAGCCCTTGAACTTTTTTTATCTGTGAATTGCCGAAGAAGTCTGTTATCCTTTCTAAAGGAAAATATTACAGGTTGATACTGTAATTTTATTCCTATGATATTGTATGCAAGGATCTGTTTTCAGAAGTGTTACATAAACTGTATTTTATCCAAAGCTAAACAGCCTTTAACTGATCAAGAGAACATGTTTATTTTAGCATCTAGACCTTTTTATTTGCTTACATAGTGTGAAGAATGTGGACATTTCTATGCCTTTTGTGATGTACAATTTCCATAGGTTCCTCAATCTGTTTCTCCTAGATAGCAGCAAGCTTTAAAAATTTGTTTGCTAGCTCTGAATATATTTAAAACTATCTAAAATACAATTTACACCAGTGGATCAATACTGCAGTTTGAACTTGAGTGCTTGTATAGCTAAACTTTCACAGAATCCTTCCACAGCAAACTTAGATGCAGCATAAACATCATTAAATAAGATACCTGATGGTATAAACAAAACATCCTGAGAATGTGATTGTATTCAACATACTAATAGTTTAGTTTAAAAAACTCTTCTCTTTTCCCAAAATTTCTACAGTCTTGCTGGGAAAGCATTAGAAAAATCCTTGTGTATACTGAATCTAAATGCTGATTTTTTGCATACGTTCTCAAAATTGCTTATTCTAGGAAAGAATGCTTGACTAATGCTTTTCCTCCTCCTAGCTGATGCTGTGATCTCTTTGGATGATATTAAATATTTTGTAGTCTAAGGTATGAAAGCGTCCATAACATACAATACCATCTGCATCATTTATCAGCAAGGCTTTAATAGGCTATAGATCAACAGAGAAGCTCAGTGCAGTGCAGGAGATAGGATTACGCAAGAGATCCAGCTTACATCAGAGTGATTTAGAAAAAGCACTCCGTCAATCCATTTAGGTGGATGGTAAGTATTGTATTAAACAATAACAACTCTCGCAGTTTGACTTAGCACCCTCGCTCACCAGAATAATCCAGGTAAGATCAATGCCACTGTTGTAACAACTGAATCAAATACAGTTAGACCGGGTGGAACACATAAGTAGGAGCGCCATTATCCGTGGCTAAAATTAGACTCTGTGAGAGTTTTAGGAGAGGAGAAACTTTACAAAGAGGTGGTACAGTTGTCCAGGACACGATTGGATTTTATTCCATTATTTTGTGCAGAGTGTAGAAAGCATGTTTGTCTGTCCCCATAATCTTTTGCAATAGGAAAGCGAAAAGCAATGCTACTAAACCCTCTTTTCCAGATAACAAAAATAAAATAATAAAATTTTCAAAAATAAGTAAAAGTAATCACTTTGAGTTAAAACTCTAAAAAAAAAATTCACTGTGCAGGTTTTGTTGTTAAATTGTTTTGAGAGTAACTGTGTAGTAACATACTGCCTAGATGTATAAAAAACATCAGGTCTGTGCTGCGCTTTTTATAGTTGAACTTCAGCATTACAGAGCACAATAGTTAGATATGCTAGCTCCTACGGGTTTTTTTGTTTTGTTTTGTTTTCAGATAAAAAGAGGTAAGCTTTAGATTTCGAATACTGAACTCTTAGTTCAAACGAACAACAAACAAAAAAAACAACTTTGCCTTGTATTCCCATAACACTGCTTATTATAACTATATGCCTGCTCTTTCTCCTCTTCGTGTCAGGCAAAATCTCCTTCGGGAGTCAAACCGGTCCAAGGAAGTTGGTATCCATCACAGTTTTCATTTCATCTATGGTCTGACATTCAATAGGTCCAATGAGCCCCATTCCAGCATTACTAACTGCACAAAATGGAAGACAACAGCGAGCAGTAACGTCCGTAAACATTAACTTGTAATCTTTACTGGAAAGCATTTGAAAGTAAAATGAGGATTAAGGATTAAATGATCCTTAAATAATTCTTAAAGAAAGGATTAAAAGATGTTATTCTGTCACTAAAGCTTTGCAAATACACTTGACACTTCTGTATTTTTTATTTTTAATTATGCTTTTAATCCAATTTAAATTATGCGATATTTTGCATTTTAACTAATTTATTTCTGATTAGTCCTTTTTCTTTAAATTATAAAGAGATTACAGAAAAATGAACCAAGAATGATCTATATTTGTTTCTGTGCTTCAATAATTAATCAAAGTAAAGGCAGGTCCATAGTTTTCTGTTAGAGAAGATTTAATAGTTGATAGTGTAAAGCAATTTCCATCTTACTACGATATTTTTTTTTTTTAGCACAACAGTATGAATACACTTCTCATTGAAAGATTTGTGAAGTACAATTACAATTCTCAATACAAAATCAAAGTATCCTTACTTTCTTTGCATTTGTTCTTCTACTTGCTAGTTCCCAAATGCTGTTGCTTTCTTACTACAGAGGGCTGTTGCCTTCATTGTAAGTAGGGCTATGCTTCATCGATAGGGCAGAAATTCTTGTTCATGAAGATGTCAATTTAGGCAAAAGTTCTCTTCTCACATTTACTAAAAACCGTATCATCTTATCCAAGACACTTCTCTGTGATCAAGTTTCTCCTTTGTAAACAGGGAAAATAAGCTTCCCTACTTCATAGAAGCATGGTGAGATTTAATCCACTCATATCTGCATGAAGCCTTAAGAATCTTGAACAGAATACACTATGTGATTATTATTACTTTGATCATTTAACAAATACACTAATTAAACTTCTCCAGGGTATCTGAGAAGATGTTAAATAGAAAACTGGTATCCGTTCATAGCATACACAGTGTGTACTTGCCTAGGACATCAATCCTTCTGTCAGGGATACTATTCACACAAGTTTTAATAGATTGTTCATCACAGATATCCAGTTGTTTAATTTCGAGGGTTTTGCCCAGCCTGCGACCTGCAGCTTCCTCGAGTGGCTCCTTCTTGGCCAGATTCCGCATTGTGGCATACACTGCAACACACCAGAAGCCACAGTTATCAGAAATAAAACCTTTTCTGTGGCAGTCTTACTGAGAAGTATTAAAGAACATTGCTTTTACATCTGTATCTTAAATATCAGTGACAGAACCCAGATAAAAACTTAAAATAGAAATAATTTATTTTCAACATCTATTGTCACTGATTTCCCAGAGTCTGGTTCTGAAATCTTCAAGAAATTCAAGAGGAGAATTAAACCGCTATGCACAATGAAGAACATGAAGATAATATGATCACCAAAACTTTAAATAATGGGTATCAAGTTATGCCACTGAATCATTTTTAGGTACCTAAAACCTAATTTTGGATTCCAGATAGCCTTTTTTTGTTTTTTAAATCACCGTCAACATGTTTAGCAGAACAACCATAATTTTATTAAAAAGTGGAAGACAGATGCTTCTTCTGTCAAAATAGAAATTAGTTTTATCATTATTGTGGCCTAATTACCCAGAAAACTATGAATCTGCATGCAGTCAGTTAGCAGTAAAATACTGTGAGAGTAAGTGTGAGAAACTGAATTACCACAGATTGCTGTATTTGCCTTGCCATCCATTTTCAGTCATAGCAAATATCCCATTTTGCAGCAGAAAGACAAATCCCAGCCCCTTTGTTCCACCCTCTTATGCCTACACAGGGTTGGAATAATGAAACATGCTTTAAGGAAAAAAGTGCAAATTTAAGAACTGTTTTCCTAAATTGATTTCTTTGGTCCTCAAACAGGCATGTACGTTTCATTCAACAAAGATTTTAGTAGCCAGAAACAAAGCTCACTGCAACGGTGAATGTATATGCAAGGTAGCATGCTGCAGACATGTTTTTATACTATTGTCTGGGGGTTTTTTTGTAAACTATTCAGTTCAAATAGCTGTTCAGCTTCAATACAGGTACAGAAATATCATCTGCTTACAGCAGTATATTTTCACTGTATTGTATTTTCATGATAGTAGGAGGGGGAAAACTAATAAGAAAGAAGTCACCAAACTGAATACAATCACCTGTTAAATCACAGAGGGGGGAAAAAAAAATACTGCCTTGAAGATCTTTTTATAAAGATAAATAACAGATACATTTTTACCTTTAAATCTTTTCTGCTCATCGTTTGCCATTTTTACAGCTAAGGCCAGTCCAATTCCTGAGGAGCAACCTGTAATGAGGACATTTCTTCTTGCCATTCTTTGCACTGTGTGGTTCAAGCAAGAGCTCTTGTTCAGAGGAGCAACAACCTAAATGTAGCTACAGTATAATGTCATTGGCCTTTAATACTATCTCCAGCTTTCCTGAGTCAACAAATCTGAAAATACACACCTGGACCCTGCATGATTAAGGGATAATCTCCAACTAGACAAAAACAGAAGCAAATGCTCCTGCATGAGCTTACAATCTGCATTACCAACATGGACTATATTTAATACCAAACTTGATTGATCTTTAAAATTAGACATTTGTAAGCTACATGGACTTTTTTAATAGCGGAATAAGCAGTTTGCGTACTACTAGCTGGAAAAGCCTTGCCACAATTGCAATCAGTCTGTAGTGACAAGTCCTCCACTCATGTCTACGGAAAGTAAACTGCACCCAAATAGGATCCGTCTGCTAAAGGTGTTCAGGCTTCCTACACTTACAGCACCCTCCTCATTCTTTTGCAACAGAATGACAAATGGATCTCTTCCCTGATGCCTTACTATTATAAGAGTCCTAATAGGCTTTACAGAAAAAGTAAATTGAAAAATGGGATGCGGATTTGGAAAGAGCCAAGTTGTTTGTCTAAATTCTTCACATTTCTTTTTGGCACTGTTCCCAACGAAGAACAGAGAAAGTAAGCAAGTATGCCGGCAGTGAAGAACAGCCAGGAAGTTGTTGAACAGACCAGCTTCACTACATCCTTGCTAACACTGAAATCCCTTTCACTTTCTATTCACTTTCTAAAACGCTTTCTATTCACTTTCTAAAACAGTTTCTATTCTCCAACTTACAAGTTGGAAAAAAAAATTAAAAAACCAAATCAGAACTAGCATGGTGTCTGACTCCGTTTTAGTTTTGGAGAAAATATTCCAGCAACTTTGCATACAAACTCTGAATTAAACAGAGGGACACTTGGACTGGCAATTTGGTTCAGTTCACGTTTAGTGTACAGTAACTGTAGGCATACTACATTCAGAAAGAAAATCAGTCTCTTGTGAAATTTATAACCCATCCTGAGCGACAGAAAAAGAACGACCTTAATAAGCCATTAGCCTTCTGAACAGCATTCAGCTAATTGCAATGCCATTATACACAGAAAAATGTTTTCCAAGATTCAATAACCCCATGTTAACACAATGCAGTTCAGAAGAATGAACTTAGTGTTCCAGGATTTGCATAGATGTAAATTGGTTAGTAACTGAAGAAAAGTAGGACTCTACAGAAACATTTAACTGAAATTATATTAGGAAAAAAAGTCCCTCCTTTCCAAAACAAATAAATTCACTTGAACGGTATAACAAGTGGAATCATTAACTTCTCAGGCAAGCAACAAAATAGCAAGACAGCATCTAAAGTAAATGAGAAAATGTAATTATGATTCTCCTTATTTATCAGATTTGACCCACGTGTTTACCAGAGAAGTTAGTATCCAGATACACAATTATAGTGCAAATGCTATTTAGCTGATTCAGATATTAGGCAAATTGCTTTTGCTGCTTATGCACATTTATATTTAGTGCATGTGGGAGGAGCAAGCAAGGCTTTATGCAACAGTATGTTAGGGGAATTCCACTAGTGTTGTGATGCAACTGTAATTACAGAATGGTTATATTTTCCACTTGAAATGCTGGTTTGAAGGGCTTACACGTTCCTTTGCTTCAAAAAAATCTGTCTGAAATTTGATGCATAGATTTCTACCCTGAAGGCAAATTGATCTACCTAAAGAGAGGAAAAAAAATATTAGTTTAATATTTTTCAATTATTACACTGGTCTACCCAATTCTAACGTTTTTCATTTACTATTATGTAGAGAAACAAATAGCTTGATTTAACACACACAATATATTTATTTCCATAAGTAAACAGTATTTTTTTGCTACATCATAATTTTCATAATAGCAAAATAAATAATCTGAAACTGCAGAAATACTTTTGATGAGTGTATCTTGACCTTGTCAACGGTAGCAAACTCTGTGCCTGGTTTTGTATAACCACTTAAAGAAGAACGGTTGCATTTGTGGAACGTGTTTGCGTAAACAGTGAAAGGAGTTTAGCACACTTCCACCTGCAGAGTTGCTGAAATACAACAGATAGGTTTGTTGGCCAAGATACACTTTAATACACAAAACACTTAACTTAGGCCTAATCTTTAAATTGCAATACATTCAATTCTGTTCCTCTGCTTTATGTCAGACAACTTTATTAACTTGATTTTCTGAAGTATGAATCACATGTCTTAATGCACTTAAATCATGTTTGCATTAATCAGACTCAGATTTAGGCCTCTCATATCCATATTTGCAGTTTCTGACCCTATGTAAATATAGAAGTTTTAGAAACTGCGGCCACTAGCCATTTGTACTAGCTAAATTGTGTAGTACTTTTGGAAAACTGGAAAGAAATATGTTTTAGAATGCATAGTTATGATGCCATTTTAATCAACAGTAATTTTTGTATGGATTTTGGTTTGGGAAAAAACCCAACAACTTCAAGCTTTATGGCCCTGTCCCACACCCCTTTGCATCTGAAAGATACTGCTTGGAGTAAAGCAAGCAGGTTTTGCCAGTGTCTATGATCAAATCAGTGTCCTAAAAACATCTTACAAGCAGGTCAATTTTAATAAGATCTTGTGTCTGCGACATTGTATGTGTACCAAAAAAAAAGAAAAAATATTCCCAAACAAAAATTGTTAATAAGTAATACCATTGTGCTCTTAATTAGAAGTTAGATGTGAAACACAAGTACACGGTTTAAAATCCTTGGGGAAAAGTGACAGCTGAAATTAATTCCTGCAACTCAAGATACTTATGAAATAAAATTTATTTCTCCAAAATAAATTAAGATGTTATTATATCAAGGCAATAATAAAAACAGTTGGAAAAATAAAAAGGTTGTCATTTGCATCAGTACAAATAACCACATTAATTATTTACAAATACAATGTTAAAATTTCCTCTTTGAACGCACGATTATGTTGCCAGCAACAGCATTCCTGGGTTGCTGCTTGTCCAGTGGGCAACATTCCTTCCTTCATAATTCTTGCCCCTGAAACAAAAGATCTCTCATCAGAACCCTCCGTTAAACTTTTGCACTCAATCTACCATATCTAAATCCATTTGTACAAAGATGTACATTGTACTCTTGATCATTAAGATTTATCTTACAAATTCAAGAAAACTAGCTGCAGGTCTCAAGTCCATGGCTTCTTTCTCAAATTGTGCCCCCTAGACTGAAGTTATTAATGCATTTTTGTTCACTATTCTTGTAATTGAAGCGCATTTGCTTTCAAAATGAGCATAATTTACAAATTTTTCAGCATATATTAAGTTCTAGCAGATAAGTAGGAAAATATTATGCAGAATATTTTGAGAAGACATCTTCATATACAAATCCCTGTAGAAATTTTGTACAGTTTAAAGGAGCACTGTCTTTTGAAATAACTCTTCTGTGTAAGGCTTAAGGTTTCACATTGAACTGCATTATTGCATTTAAGTTCCTAACAACTTAAGTTTCTAACAATTCAGGAAGTGTTTGTAAAAACCCTATCAACAATATCAAGGTATCAAGTATCAAGAGGAAAAAAGCCTATGATTTCTACCAATATGAAGTGAGGAAAATCTTATCAACATTAAAGTATTCTGGGGTTTCTACAGTACACAGAAATAAATGCAGCCAAACACAGTATGTTTGGCCTTGGGGCTTGGTGGGGTTTTTTTGTTAATTTCTAGAGGTTTAGCTTCCTGCCCCCCTCCCCTTTTAAAAACAGGCTAACATGCTGGACCTAATTATTTGACAATTCATTTATAGAAAAAAACAATCAGGAGTATTAGGTGATCAGCAAAACGGTCTCTCTAGTACATGATCCACAGCAGCTGTTTACGTTAGTCAGTACTGCGGCACAACAGAGGCCATATCAACCACTAATGTTTCATAACATCACATAATGGCTCCTGTTAATTATAAATACAGAAGCAATTATGTGGTATCTATTCATGTTTAGCTAGATGCTTATTCTTTATGAGGAATGCTATAAATAGAGTACAGACATCCGTAAGCAGCACATAATAAGCTTACAGCTAATGAATGAAAGATTATTACAATAACTAACCGATTTTTTTTTAACTACGTATACTAAACGTAAAAATTACTCTTTTTTTTAAATCAATCTTTGTACTTTGTAAAAATTAATGATTTTTTTTAACTACGTATACTTTTACAAAAACGTAAAAATTACTCTTTTTTTTAAATCAATCTTTGTAAGCACTAATTTTTACTTACTTCACTTGCCACTTTTAACACAATTTTATTTCTCATTTCAGTACGGAACTGTCTCCACAAAAGATTAATTTGCTGTAAGTCAAATCTGATTTGGTTTTGGGGTTTTTTTGGGGGGTAGGGGTTGGGGTGGGGTTTGTTTTGTTTTTTTTTAAATAAAGGCAATTACTTCAATTTCCCAGAAAAATGAAAAAGGGGCGTGGGGGATGGGGTGGGGTTTGTTTTGGTTTTTTTTAAATAAAGGCAATTACTTCAATTTCCCAGAAAAATGAAAAAGACATTCTGAATGTTCGGTAAGATGTTTCCAGTTCCTTTATTAGGAATACTTACAGCTTCTAACAGTAGCAGAGTGCTGTATTGTTAGAAGATCTTCACTGCAGATTAAAGCAGAATAAGAACAAAGAACGATTCAACTGAAAACTCTGTGACCTGGTTATTTCATGAGTCCCAAAAAGGCAGAGTGGACCAGGACAGAAATCAACCCTAGCTAACAATTCCTTCCCTGAACTAATATATTTTCTGTAATAAAGAAGGAAGGAAGGTAGTGTATTAAGGGGAAAAAGAATGAGACAGACTATACCCCTGGGCAAAACACATACACACACAAACACACACACACAAACACACTACCCCTTTTCCCCAGATAGATTAGGTAATTGAGTTTTTAGAACTAGGACAGAAAGTTCCTGTGGAAGATTGGTCAGTCAGTCTCAATGTGTTACTAACGGAGAAAGTCTTTTCTTACACCTTGTTAATATACACAGTTTTTAAACAAAGAAGCAACCATCTCATATTCTAAGTGGAGCCAGAACCCCTCTGCAATAGCAATATATTTCATATTTTATGCAGAATGCTTCCAAAATCCAGTGTTTTATCTACTTAACTATGATGAAAACAAACTTGAAATTTCATTTCCCTCATCCCAAGTCTCTAAAGGAACATGACTGGAGTAGGTCTATTTTCAAAGCCTTTCTTATATCGTTCTTGGGCCTCCCCCTACATGGTATTCCTTAGCAAAAACAATAACAAGGCAATTTGTCTGGAAAGGAAGGGTCTAGTCAGCAGGTGTACAGGGGCTAGCTAGGAAATCCTTTCCTTCAGAATCATCCCCAAAGTCTTAGGAAAAGTTGGAAATATGTTAATGATGTGTGTGAAGGGTAGCAGCAGGCACTGTCCTGTTCTTGACTATCATAAATAACATTTAACAGAAATCAAGATGGAAGAGCTGACATTGCTTTAATTTGCAGTGAAAGAACCTTCACATTGAGCTGCGACACAGCCAAGCCCCCATGATCTAGAATACAGATCAAACGCCTTTGGTGACTATGCAGAAAGAAGACTTCTCCAATACCTTATCCTCGGGAAAGAAATAACACGCAAATGCAGCATAATCAAAATGGCAGGAGCCATTTCAGTTTTGGCGTTTACCTCTAGCTGGCAAGCATCTTTTAATGAACTTAGTTCTACAGAAAGCCTGTTTATCTCAGATTGCATTTGTACTTGTAGTGACTGATTCATGCCCCAAACCAAAGATTTGTATCAATCATAAAGTAAAATCAGCTATCTTCTCTATTCTATCTGTATGCTCCCATGCACTATGCCAAAAAATTCCCTCCGCGTTCCTATAAGCATGCTAGATCTCAGTGCTCTTTTCATGCAATTATTTTGACAAGATAGATACCTACATCATTCATAAGAAGCTCTCATCATACAGTGTATTGTTTCATTTCATTTCAAGGAAGACCATGTCCATAGCCAGAACATCAGGTTACTAAAGATAATCAACATTCAAATTTCTCCACAAAGCAGACAATTGAAAGTGTGCCATTAAATTTGTAATTTTTAAATCATTAAACTGGTTTAACTTTAGGGGATTAAGATTCAGCAAACACCAGGATATACAATACAATTACTTGGGGAGAAGTAATGACACTATTCTGAAGAGACACCATATTGTTCCTTCTAGGCAGTTACGGTAATGGCATTAAAATTGATAATTTGTTGTGTATCCAAGGAACATTTTACCTTTTCAAGAGCTTCTAGGCTCTGTTGTTTTCTTTCAATTTTCTTCTTCAGCTGATTTATTTCTTGATCTCTCTGGAGCAATTCAAACTCTTTTTCACGAAGCTCATCTTTAGAATGCTGGAGTTTCTTCTCTAAGCTCTCAATCTGAACAGAAAATGCAATTAAATCAGAACAAGTATTTTACTGAAATCGGGACAATTAAAAAAAAAAAAAAACCCCCCCCCGCCCCAAACAAAACTCACAAATACGGTCAGTATTACCTCTGACTTTGGATTCCCTTGTCAATTTTCTATTTTATTTTTATTTTGTCAACATTTTCCTTTATTAAAAGAGCAGTTTGGGAGCTATAGCATATCAAGTAAAAAAATACATCTTCATTTTTATACTGGTATTTCCCTGCAAAATTTTTAGTTTTAATTGACAAACATAAAATATTTTTACTTGTACATTATTAAGGTACTCCCGTCCCTCTCCCTACAATAAGGAACCAGTTTTACTCTTCTAGGTTAAACCTGGCCAGCTATTGTGTCCTAGGATCAGACTTTCTCATAGAATTAGCTGCCATTTGTTAGGGAAACTAGGTTTTTACTTTAAGCAAGAATTACCTGTTTATTGCATTCCTTAATTTCTAATTCTGACTTCTCTAAATTGCACTCTAATCGAATTATTTGTTGTTCCATTTCTCCCCTATGTTCACGAACTGTCATATCCAACTGTGTAATCTAAAGGTAAAAAAGGAAGAAAAGGAAATATTTTGAACTAGTATGCAGATTTTAAGAAGTAATATTACAAAATATGACAGCAAAATGAATGAAACTAATCCTTTGTAGTCTCAAGAATATTCTCTCAAGCAGTCAATATAAAAATGCACCCTAGCTATCTTGTTTAAAAAATTGGGGCCAAACACAAAGAGGGAAGGGGAAAATTGGGAAAAAGTCCATAACTGAGTATGTTTGGTCCTCAGATACACAGAATACAAACCTAGTTCTCATTTTAAATGGAATGTAATGAGTAGCTTAGTATACTAATTCATCTTGTTAGAAAGTGCCAAATTTTGCCAAAGCGAAAAAAAAAAAATCCTATTGCTTTGATGAATTCCCGGAGCAGCTCACAGGGAAGTGCGGCAAGAATATATTGGAAGGTCTGGCCTCTTCACAGTGTCAGTTCCTTGAACTGATTTTTTATTTAGTTATTTATTTTTTAAATCCCCACCCCTCCTTCTCTCTGCACCTCAAATATTCTTCGATACAAAGGCTGGTGACTCCTGCAGGAAGTAGCTATTAGAAGGCTAATTATATGTGACAGAAGAATAGTTTTTCCATGATGGGTATCAAATCTTGAAGCCAGACCAAAAGACTGAAAATATTTCAAGTGAGCTACAGAAATTTATTCACAACAAAGATACTGTTTCATATTTAGAGGCTGCTTTAGAGCTAATCAGATATGCTCCAGTGCAAACAAGGAAACGAATCTATCATCTCCAAGCACGCTTCAGTGCAGATCTTTCCTTCATTTTATCAAACATCAAGATGACAACAGTTGTCCTATAACTTCATCGCTACGGAATAATTACGGGACAGGTTTGCACAAGGCTTCTGTTCTATCAAAACAGCAGTCTGTGGTCCCTTAGGGGAGCACAACCTGATTTTCCTGGTACCATAAGGCTTCAGTAATATACAGCTGGTTTTGAGGTTGACACTGTGGCTACATTAACAGCACAGTTTGGAACGATGTGTGAAGGCAATTAAACCTAGTGGACTTTTTATAAGTTATCTACTACGTTACAGGATAATTGTCAGTAACATACTTAAAGTCATCTGACCTGAGCTGCTCTTTGTTTCAGTTCCCAATTCCTTTCTTTCAATGCTTGGTCCATGTCAAGGAGTTCTTGTTTTTTGTCTTCAATTTCCCCCTTGCAATACCTGAAATTCTCATATGTTTAATTGCTTAATGCACATTCAGTTGCTTAGCTTCAAGTATCCAGCTTGAAAATCATGAGATCTATTACTTATTTAAAAAACATGAACCAACTAATTGATTGCAAAGAAACAAACCCAAATGGAATAATTGTGAACTCTATTCCAGGTGGAAATTTCTCAATAACTTCATTATTCAAGTTATTTAATTGGCTATCAGGACATGTTCTTAAAAAAGAATAGTACAGAAGAAAGTATCGTTAATTTACGGTCAGAAAGGAAACTGGACAATTTCACTATAAAGGAAAGTAATTCCTCTTACAATTATTTCACAACTTTGGGATTCAGAAAAATAACTTTAGCAGATTTTAAAACAGAATTCCCCAAAAAAGAATTCAGCACCACTTTTAGAAATTAAAAGTGAGCTGAGGAGCTAGCTACTGTATCAAGTTATCTTACAGCCACAAACCACCTAAAAATTATAGAGAGCTGCTAAGAAGATTAAAAAAAGACCATCCAAACTACTTGCCATTCCTAAGGAAAAACTAACACAACTAAGTTTTCATGATGGAAAAGATACCAGCTTACCTGAGCTCAGTTGTTAGATCCATGATAGCAACATGCTTCTCCCCCAGAGAGGATTGTGCATTCTGTAATGCATCTTGCAATTCCTGAAGCTGCGTTAAAGTAATTTTTAATTCTCCGTGGGCATTCTGTAATGCAGATTCTAGTTCTACTATTTTCTGTAAGGCTTCCCTGTGGCAAGTCTCACTTTGAAGCAGCTTATCTTCTAAATCATTCACTATTTTACACACACACACACAAAACACAAAAAGTTTTATCATCAGTAAGTCAGGGTCTTTATGCAACACCGCTGCCTACTAGCACTTGTGGTCATGATCAGTTTTCACTATCACTATTTTTAGGAAAAATCTAGAAAAACAGTGACTTTTGAGGTTATACAACAACCTTTTCATGTCACCTAAGTCTTTGCTGTTTTTATTCAGCTCATAATCTATAATTGACTTGAAATATGAGGATGTATCTAAAAACATTTGGCCAAGGAGAAAGTACAGAGACAACATAGTAACTGAATATGCAGTGCTATGGAAAATGCAAGCAGAATTGCTAGTAAGCCTCTGGTTTAAAAGAATGGTAAAATTAAATGGAGGAGGAGGGGTTGGAAAGTTTGTTATTTCTACAGAATCTCTTGTGGGGTTTTCTGTTTGTTTTAAAGAGCTGAATTTTTGTAAATAGCATATGCCTTTAATAAATCCATGTGTCTTGTTTGATTACCACATTAATAATCTGCATTTCCAATTTACAGGGAAAACTACTTATTCATTTCACCTGGGGTAAAGGTACATCCCACAGAAGTGAGAATTTGCAAAGGTACGTTAAAAAAAAGTTTGTGGGTTTTTTGACAGGTTTTTTTGGGGGGTGGTGTTTGTTAGGGGGGTGAGATTTTTTTAGTTGTTTTTGTTTTGTTTCTTTTAAAAACTATGGAATTACCAACACACACACACACAAAAAAAGAGTAACCCCTCCATCAAAATTATCATATTTTTACTCTCATGTACTTGATTATAAAACAACAGGGGAAAAAAGAAAAATGTCTAATCTAATACATACAGAGCAATAGCATGATGAAAGGAAGCCTGAGAAACAAAATAGTGAAATTACCCTCATTTGCCTTTTCATTGAGTTCTGATTGTGCTTCTTCCAAAGTAATATCCAACTGATTTATCTGCATTGCTTTGTCTTCACCATCTCGTCTTAATTGCACTACTTCTTTTTCCATACCAGTAAGTTCATTCTTGCACTGATCCATCTCCAATTTAATTTGTCTAAATAGAAGCAGCAACCAGAACAAAATGAACCTTGTAACAACAACAGTGACATATGCACATCCTTACATGCTCTAAGACGACAACCATTTGTGACTAAAATAAGAATAAAAAAGTCATATTAAGTAGGCTTTTCTCGGAATCAAAACCATCTTCTTTAAGACTACCAAGCCCTCCTAGAATCTACTAGCTAGAATTACAAGCAACTTGATACATTTATGAATTGAATTGCATTATGAAGTGCTGTCTTAACGCTAAATAGGTTGCCGGGACACGCATTAACTCCACTGGAAGACTGTTCCAGAAACTCATGCCTCTGCTAGTTAGAAACTTCCCTTCTGATTTCCAGTCTATGCTCATACGGAGACCAAACTGTATGACTGCATAGCTGAATACCATTTCAGACAACAATCTTTCTTACTGATATGTCTATTTGCAGAATATACCTCTCAGTTATTCTAAACCTACCTGATTGTACTATTAAGTTCATCCACCTTCTGTCTGTTTAAATCTGCTTCCTGAGCAGCTAGGCAAAGTTTCTCCTCTACCTTTCTCAACTCATCTTCTGCATATGCTTTCTGCTTCTGAAGCTCTTGTTCCAAATTGGATACCTATTTAAAATGGTATTTAAAAAAAATTGGTACTTTTAAATTACATGCCAAAGAAACACACATCCTTGTCTTGCAACTCACATAGCGGGTTTTAACACAACAGATTTCTTTGTAGTCTAAAATTTTATATAATTTAAGACTAGAACTTTGCAGTCACATTTGAAAGACAAATAGTTTCTATAAATATAACAAGATTCAACTTTCTGAATTTTAATGTGCCTCTCCTTAATTGCAGTCTAGGGTTTGATTTTCCAAGTACTTAGCCACGCTAATGCTAGCTAGAGTTTCTAATAGCACAGAACCTGGTTTAAGACAAAATAAACCACTAAACTCTTTATTTTAGATATATCTAAAATAATAACTATCAAAGAAACATTCAGATTTTAAAGGTATTACAAAAACATATATAAAAGCATTTAATCATCTGTCTTTATGTAGACACTTCTCACCATACTGTACCTGTTTTTCAAGTTTAATTTGATTATCTTCCAGCTCCCCATTTCTAACAGTTTCTTGCTGTAACATTTGCTGCTGATGATGCAAAGTTTGTTGTAAGAGAATATTTTGTTCACTTGTGTCTTGAATATTCTGATCTTTTAGTTTTATTTCTTTCTGTAAATAATGAACCTGAAAACACATTTATTTTCCATTACAATAAAACATTTTTATTTGCACTTGCATCAGCTCTTCTCTTCATTCTTAATGAGCACAGAATCACACCTATGATTCAGTAAAACTTCTGGCTCTGAATTTAGTTGCATTACAGTTTCAACAGTATGTAACACATCTCATAATTCATCACTGAGTTGTTCTTTAAAGTGAGGAAAGAAGTAACTTATCAGCCCCGGTTTTTGACTTCTTGCTTTCTAAATAAACCTAAACTTTTCAATATTTTTTAAAACATATATAACAAAGATTGTTCATTTCTAAATTACTGAACTACTTTTCTTTCTGTCACTCTTCTTACTTTATTTCTCAGAAAGTCTTTGTTCTCCCCTTGAGTTTTTGTTCTCAGTCCTCCCCTTTATTTCTTCCTGCCTCTGTGACAATAGTCATTCCAAAAAAAAACAGGAATTCTGAGTGCCTAACTTATCAGGCCATTCAACATGTGACTTCTTAGTTATGAATGCCAAGAATTTTCTGAAAAAAAGGTTCTTTAAAAAAAAAAAAAAAGATCACTGACTGCTCAACGCAAAGTGGAAGTAGTGACTCTCTCACTTACTTACGAAAACACTGGTCACAATTACAAAGCCGCACTTGCTACCCTTGAGTTTCACACAGCATCCAGCCTCTTCATATACAGTATAACAACAACAGATTTTAGGGCTTAGAAAGCAGCAGTAAATATCACAGGCTTATGCGTAACACAGACCATAGATTTCCATCCAGTTACTCCTGTACCGCCTCTAGTAATCTGCGGCTGACTGAAGCCTATCTCTCAGCAGGTAGGGCAGCACTGACATGAACAGCCTACTATGATAATTAGTTCATGTGGTTAGTCATCCCCACAAATAAAAATTCATACCAATAATATTTAAACTTAATTCTTTCTTGCTTTCATGTAGTAGTGGAAAGTATGATAAAACTCAGGGGCTTGAAGTAAAAATTTTTTTATGCCCAGGACTTCTTCCCCATTCAGATATTTGAAACACAAATCAATTACATGCACCTAAGTTTATATTGCAATAGTGCTGTCTCAATTCTTTTTCCAAGATAATGCTTTCTTTCACTTAATTCTGATTTTGGTACTTCTCTCAACAATTCATTTATCTTGGTACTTCTTTTCCCTAAGCTTATCCAGTGTTTCTTAGTTATGATTTTCCCCTTTACCCTCACAAAATGTATAGTCTTTTCCCAGCTTATTTCCTATTCACAGTTCCTGCTGCAAATGTTTTGTCTCTTATTTCGCAGACAAACTTTTAGATTAAATAATTCATAACAAGTGTTCTCTGCAATACAGAAGAATGGTTAAAACAAGCTGTTACCTCTTCAGACTTTTTTTTGAGCTGACTTTCAAATATCTCCTTATTTTCTTGTGACTGACTCAAATACAGTGCAACTTCTTCCTTACATACGACTAGTGCTGACTCAAGTTGTCTCACCTAGTTGAATGTAACAGATTACTTAAAATTGCATGGCATGGTTTTTATTAATCAGTCTAAAAAAAGGTGTTAAAAAACATCTTTGTGTAAAATGTCTGAAAAGCTACATTTTTATCTAAAGAGTATTAAAACAGGCATGGAAGATTATGATAAATTTAAAAACAAATAATATTCAGAAATTAAAATTATTTGTGAAATTAAATTACAATACTTTGCAGTTAAATCAGATGAGACTATCAGTTATGACAAGATATTCCAGTATTTGTCAGTAGCTAGAATTCAAAAGCAAACATATGCCCAATACCAAATCATTAATCCACCACATTTTATTACATATTAAATGTTACATATTGGAATGATCATCATATGTTGCAAGTGCTGCATGGAAAATATTTATCAGGTAAACACTAGGAAGCGGTATAGATGGCTAAAAACATGACCAATATTATAATATCACGTCTAAAATATATGTCTATCAGGTAAACTAGGAAGCGGTATAGATGGCTAAAAACATGACCAATATTATAATATCACGTCTAAAATATTTATAAACACTAGGAAGCGGTATAGATGGCTAAAAACATGACCAATATTATAATATCACGTCTCGTCTATATGTCGTATCTAGACCAAAAACCTACATGACATTATCTTTGTTAGACAATGTTTTACTTTAAGAGTACAACAAGCACAGATCTGCCCTATTTGTAACTACAGCAATTTTATAAAGCAATTATGCATTGCATAATCTCTTATTGCAGGTTTCACCATAATTCTTTTAATTAAAAAAAAAAAAAAAAAAAAAAAAAAGGAAAGACTTCAGGTTAATGACTTCTGAAATATTTACATGAGACAAACTTCTATAAAGCAGCCTTAATATAGTTTGTCTATAGAGGACAAAAGGAAATACACCATTACTGCAAACTTTAAAACTATTAATTGAAAATTACAAAGAGCTTACTAACTTTGATTGTTTCTTCTGTTAACTGACTTTTCAGCATCTTCAATCCTTGATCTTTCTTGGTTTTATGATTTTCCATTTCCTGTTTGTACACATATTTTTTATTGAAGAGAACAAAATGTAAATATAGTAATAGTAATTTAACAAATAAAAACTCATACTAAGAATCAGGAAAAAAAATAGATCAGTTTATTTAAAACACAATTGCTTGTATACTGTATTCATGTACGTCACTTTGAAGTGAATTTGGTTCCTGATAGGTGTCCCCTCATATTCTGCAGCAGCAGCAGCAATTATTAAAAGGAATAAAACATTGCAATTATAGAACATTCTTGGTTTTCCACCTAGTGCAAAACAGATGCAATTGTTCTTTATCCAGATCTCTTTCCTTTAATTAGAGCGAGAAGCCCAAGGGGCAAACCAGAGGCATAAACAGAATGCCGAGATAGAAAATAATGAAAGGTCATTAAAGTTTGTACAATTTCTAGTAGTAGTAGTTGGGGACTACACTAGATTCAGTCGATTACTCAACAAGAATTAAGAAGCAAAAAAATAAGTATCTTTCATTTTCTCCAGTTTTTCCATGTGTTCATGGATATGCTTTTCATCATTATTAGTCACTTGTTTGATTTGCATTTAAAGAAAGCCAAGAGCCAACCTTACCTCTCTGCTTTCTATCAGCAGCCCATCCAATGATTCAATGTGATGCTGTTTATGTATAACATCTTGTTGCAAAATAGATATTATTTTCTCTTGTTCAACGAATTGTTGATGTTTCTTCTCTAGCTGTGTCTGAAGCTGTCCATAAGTAAATCATGGTTTATTATTTTAATAAGCTTTTTCGGAGAATTTGTGCATCTAAGTATGTCATTCAGTTCTATACACCCATCACTTTAAGAATGAAAAATAAATACATTGCTGCCATCAGCAGTATCGCACAGTATTAAAAATATCAAGAAATCCCAAACCCTTAATATTTTAAAGCAACAGGAGAATCAAGAGAATGAGGTCAGGCAGAGTGCCATCAGCCAAAACAGTAAGACATGCATACATTCTTTAGTAAAAGATGACAAGCTTCTTTAACAGCTAGAAATAGCCACTGTTATATTTCTAATCACCTGAAGCAATGGAATTTTTCAGGCTCAGGCTGGCAGAGGTTCAGCAAACGAGAGAATATTGTTAGAAGCTGTCATGCTTTAATCCCAGTAGGCAAAAAAGCTATACTTTCTTTTCTGTGCACGTGTGCTAGGTGTTTGGAGCAAAGAACAACAGTATTCTTCCTAAGTCCATATTTCTCTTCAGTCGAGCAGAAAAGAGGATATGAGTATCTCAGAGGGCAATCATGAGATTGTGTAATGTTAGATAGAAAAATGAACTAAAATCGGGAAATGTCAGGAGAAGATAATGTAACTTTTTAATTGGACATCTGCCTCAGAATTACTAAAAAGACAAAGAAGTTAATGCAGGAAAAAAGTTACCAAGTATATCATTCATACATACTAGCACACAAGGAAGGTCTTACTAGTTCAATCTGTTTCTCCATCTCTTTGTGCTGCTCAAGGTGAACCAACTTTGCTTTTTCAAAAGCAGAAGCTATGTGCTCATGTTCTTTGCTGATAGTTGTTTCCAACTCGTGAATGCGTCTGTTTTTCCCCTGGGAAACAGCAACAACAAAAAGGACTTAATAAAAATATTTAGCTGTGATATTAAATAGTGTTTTATTTGACGATCGAGTTCCTAGATTTCGTAAGAGAACAACACAGAAAATACTGAAGTTATACTCAGCACGTTTCATCTCAAAGGATGTCACACCTATCATATAGGTACAGAATGCCACTAAATGCAGCCACTACACAGAGACAAGGTGTCTGCCAAGGTGGACTACTGGCACAGATTATAGCAACTGGAGCAAGGAACTTCTGACAAAGACAAAAAGAAATTCTGTGTTCACATGGATCGATGGAATCTTTAAGATACAGGTTTCCATTTGAAAGGGACCACATAAATATTTTCCTTTTCTAGCAACCTCAGATCCCTTCCCAAAACTAAAAAAGTTTGTATAATATCCAGACCGGAATTTACAGTGCTCCAAGTGGTAGATCACCTTCTTCACTTATTACCATTTAGAAGACTTTTTATTCACAGGTCTACATGTATTTCTTAAAAATACACGGTTTAACAACAACAACAAAAAGAAACAGGGAAGTGATTTGTCCAATGTCCCAGTTAACATCTGGAATCCACCTCTGTTACCTCTTATCCCAATAAATTCATACAGAAGACTACTCCAGAACTTCAGAAAAAGAAATAAGAGTAACGGTGCCAACACAGTACATTCTAACCTGTTCATCCTATACACCAAACCAATCATGTATATGCTATTTTAGGAGTAGTTTTATCCCACTGGGGGGAAGGTAATTTTACTAAGTGGGGATTAAAGAGAGATTTAGAGAGTGAGCTCAAAGGATGGAAAAATCTTAATTCTGACAAAAAGAAATTTTTCATAGCGAGGATAAAATTCTGATCTCACTGAAACAAATGGTAATGCTACAATTGATTTCAATAGCACCAGATTTTCATTGCACACGTCATCACAAGGAAAAAGTAACATGTCCGTTAATAACTTACCATGTTCAAAAGCAGGAAAAAAGGGATGTTTTCTTTGAAGCAAGATTATTCAGTTTTCAAAAACTGCACTGTCTAAAAACTGCACAGATCGTTTAGCAGATCTGAAAGTCTATCCATTTTGAATACATGGAATAATACTGTTTTAACTTAAACTTTAATCTCCATTTATGTCATTTTACATAAACACAGTTTCTCATTGAGAACATTTTACCATGAGTTCCTGTTCCAACTCAGTATTTCTTGCTGTAGCAGCGGAATAAGCAACAGTCTTTTCTTCCAACTGTTTCTCAAGTGCAGAAAGTTGAGAAGATTTCTTTGTTATCTGAAATTAAATATGGCACAAAATAGCATGAAGACAACTGTTTTGGGTTTATTCAAGTATTTGTATATATTTTCTTACCACCAATTCCATTTTAGCTACTAATATTTCCTAGTATTTTTAATTATTTATTTGTTTGTTTATTTTTGTATGATCTATTAAACTTTATTACTTACAAAGAATTCAGAACAATTTACCTCAAATGTATCCAATTCACGATAATTATCAGTGCCATATGAGTGAATTAGCTATTGCAGATTTATAACATTTATGGCCATTATTAGGAAATACTGCAAATCCCATTATGCTGGAATTCTAAAAACGCATTAGCACCAGAATGTAAACATTAGCATTTTAACTTATTCAACCAGAGAAGAGCTAGCTGAAGCTTAATTTCTTTCTTTTGTGACTCTCGGGTCACGATGTTCATCTCTGGCAACTGTACTAACATTTAATGAGGAAAAATACAACTGTTCTTTCAACATCTATTTCTTAAGACTACACATTAATTCGACCATACCAAAGCAACAAGACCGTGCATATTTTCCACATAATAAGTCAAAATAGTAGTAGTAAAGCCCACTAACTACATCAGCTTTAAAATGAAATTTCTGACAACTAACAAATTAAGGCTGCTATCTTAAAGTTTTTCTGCTTGCTCAAAAGTTTATTTCCAATTTTTCTTAAATAAGTCAGATGTTACAATTAACATGGCAATTGCAGTTTTTCCATAACTATTGTCTTAACTGTCTTTGATTATTAAACTAAACAAAAAGTGACATATTTTTTCAGTGCTGCTAAAAACTTACTGCTCTCTCTAAGTTACTAGTTTTTGAAGCCTTCTTCAATAGGTCTTCCTGTATGATTTGAAACTGACTGGCTCTCTGAGCCATGCTGGTCTTCAAAGAAGAATTCTCATCATCTGCTTTTGTCAGTTTAGTGCGTAACTCTTCTATCTCTTTCTGGAATCTTTGCCTCTCCTTTTCAAATTGCTTGCTGACAAGTTCCAACTGTTGACATTTTCTCCTCTCTCAAAGAAGAAAAAATAAATTTAAGATTAATTTATAAAAGAACATACAAACCAGCACTCAAGCAAATAATCATACAAACCAAAGAGAGGAGAAATATAATTTAATGACAGCATATTGAACTAACACATACAGTATTCAGACACAAGACTTTATTTTTTCCCCATAATGTAACTGAAAGCTGTGACTCATGAAAACAAACAAAAAACCCCAAACAAACAAAAAAACCCCACAAACAAACAAAAAAATTGAAGACAGAATCATTATATAGGTGCCCTGAAGTCATTTCATGGAGCAGTCCTAATAGTAATCGCAGAAGCTATTGCAGAAATTCTGCAACAGCAGGATACAGAGAAAAGAATCAAAGAAAATATGGAGACCTTAGCATAACCTGCATAAAGAAAAAATACATGGTTCTATTTCAACACAACTCATAGCTTGGATATTGCTGAACAAATAACTTAACTAGCAAAAGGAAGAATACTGTGCCTGGAGAACATGACAATTTCCAGAATTCCAAGGTGGCAAAATGCTCCCTCTTCAACCAAACCATATCTGTTAGCTCACAGAGATATAATTTAAAACAACCCCAAACCTATAAAAACTATTTAAACCGCACCAAAAAACTCCTGTTCTGTGGATTAATCAGACAGAACTGCATAGCTATTTCCGTAAGCTTACCTCCTTGACTTCTGATCAATTTGACAGGCTCTGTTTCCAGGCCACATAACCTGCTATTTTCTTGTCCTTCATTATCATTAGGAAGATGCTCAGCTCCATTACAGATAGTTAAGTTTGCAGGAGGCTTTTGAATTTCTGCTTCCTTCATTGCCAGTTTAATGCTATTATAAAGGAGGAGACAATTATTTAACATTCTTAGTACATGCTACTTCCAATACCGCCTTATTACTTGCCTATTCTTGCCATAATTCAGTAACCAAAAAGTTATACCTTAGATCTGCAATCGAATGTTTATTTGATTCACAACAAGATTCAGAGAGAGCTTCTTTCGTGGAGGAACTGGATAGCTGGTGTTTCAAGTGGTGCCATTTGAACTAAAAGTTAAGGGATAACCAAGATCAACGCAAAAATCATCTTTTTATTGCTTCACAGCGTGATTAATTCATGTGTTAGCATATAAATTTTAAGACACATACACCAGGATGTTAAAAGTTTGGATAACTTGATCTTTAAAATTATTCTCCCAAGTAAGAGCTGGCAGAGCACTCCATATTTGTCTCATGTTAGTAGAAATTATAGGCATTATGGCTCTCTGAAACCATTCCTTTAGATATCTTTGTACAGGTACTGAAGCATGAACATTTTTGCTGTGAAAAATTAGGTAAATGGAGATACTAATCCGTAATTCCACGTTTTGAACTTCTCACATCATGCTTCCTTTCAGATTTCAATGACTGCACTTAATACCATTTTTTCCTCAAGTTACAGAAGGTTTCTGTATTTTCCATTAAATTAGTAGAATAATCCTGAATTTTTCCAGAAAATGTAAATGTATTTTCCAAAAGGGCCCTAAAACAATTTTTAAGGCTTTTCCAAATAAATGTTTATGGTCATAACAGCCCAAAACATCATTTTTATATAAAATTACTATATTCTCTTTAGCAGAGGTTACTTTGGCCATTCCAAAATCGTACAGAAAGCATGCTTTTGATTTTGTTTTCATTACAGCTACTCACATTTATACTTCAAAAATAAAGATATCTGTACTCCTGACCTCATATGTCTCTCTAGCCCTTCCTGACTTCCCAAACAGTTCCTCCAGTAACCCCAGTCAGTTCACAACTTTGATTGGAAGAGTCACGTAAAAAACCCACTCAGTTTAGTGATAAACTTCACCACTACAAGCTTCAGGCTCATAAGCCAGGGTTCATCCTGGTCAAACAAAAGTTAATTCACAGTCAGGGAAGGTGTGCCTTCTCTTTCCCAGCAAAAAAGAGTTCCTACAAACATCTCTCCTGCTCTAATTTCTCCATTGCTGAGGTTGACGCATCGACTCTGGCTGTGTGACACAATGTGTCTGCCATATGGGAAACGTCATACTGTTCTACTGGGAAGAACCTCAGCGTCATATAACAGGACATCGTCACATTTTAGAGAATATACCTACATCTGAAGAATCAATACATAGAACAGAGGAACGGAAAGTGTAATTTTAAATGCTTGCTGATTAATCAATTCCAAAGCACCTATTCCGTCTTCTTGAATGAGAAGACAAAAGTAAAATATTTAAATTAAGAAAACATTTCATCCATGCATCTTGAAAACCAAAGTTATTTTACTCAGATTATTTCTCAAGAACATCACAGGATTTCCATGCAATGTCAGTTAGAATTGTTTAAGACACATAATTCAATTTGTAAGGACGTATCAGTTACTGTACCTCTTCAGATGTACTTAGAGACAACTGGGAAATAATGGTTTCTAGTATGTTGAGCTCTTCCCTTGAATCCTCAATTTCTTGCTGGCATAATTTCAAGCGGTTATGTTGCTGTGCAGTAAGTGCTCTCAGCTCTGTGTTTTCACTTACTAGAGCATTTTTCTCTTTAAGTACTATTTCTTTTTCACTAAGTTCACTCTCAAGCTCAGTGATCTTCTGATCAGACTGAGTCAGCATTGATATCATTTCAGCGTTCTTTGCCTCTAGAGTCTTAATTTCTTCTTTTGTGCTATGATTCTCTTCCTTTAATTGCCTAAAAAAAGTGTATCCATTTAAAAGGTATAGGTCAACACAGAGAAGTAGACTAGGATTTTCATTATTAAAAGTACTAGAAGAACACACCATAACTATAATGCTTTACTAGTTTCCTCCCTCAAAATCTAGGATTAGCTCTATACAAAGGATAGAAAAGTTTTCACTGCTTTACTAAGTGTTCACTGTTCCTAAGGACCAAGATGCAAACTCCTATCAGCAAACAAAAGGAAAGAATAAACTACTTCTCATTCTTAAACAACTTTATTAAGTTTTAAGCACTATCAGGCGTCACTGGGAGGAAACAGGTCAAGGTGGCTTTAACTGTGCTGAAGCCAAGGAAATTTAAGAACAAGATAAAATAACTATATGACTATACCTAAAATGACAATGGATGAAGATAACGTACTAAGACTGAGCTAGTCGAACATTCTGGTACTAACAAGAGGGAGGGGTCCTATTTCTTCTCTCCCCTCATATCTGACTGTACAGTGAGCGAATTGGGTTTTTAGCCCATCACAAATTATTCACTTTTTTAAGTACCTGTTGATTTAGCAAACTGAATTAGCTCGGCAAAGGTCCTGATGAGTGCCAAACCCAGTGCAAGTTAGCAGAGAAGAGAGGGCAGTCTAGAGGAAAGACCCCCATCAGCAGCAGAGAGCTATTAAACAGGCTCAAGCTAGTGTAAGGGTGCTCACACACTGCCCACCCTTGCCAAAATGGCCTAAAGAACAATTGTTAAGACAGGAATGTGAGTGTGGACAGCGTGCGTGAATGGGATACCCAAAATTGTCTGAGAAGGTGTTTGTCCAAACCTAATAACGCTAAAGACAGCCTGCTGATGGTTGTCTTCCCTCATTAAAGTAATGAGGGAATTACCAAAAGACTTCTGAAGCAAAGGGGGGGTTCAGCTTGAAAAGAAACATACAAAAATTTGTAACAGTGGGAAAGGACCTTGGAGTGGGAACAGAGTAGCAGTCGAAACCTGATTTGACAGTTCCAGAAGTTGCAGCCAGCATCGCAACCTCTGTTCAGGCCTGAGTGCAGCCTCCCCATCGGATGGCAAGAGTATCCTTCATTCTGGCTAGGGACTGACAATATGGTGTGCAACAAGCGGGGACTCGCACCTGGCGGTGTAAGTGAACTCACAGGGAGCTTTCTCACTGGCACGTACATCAGTAGACTGCAGAACAGATATACATAAAGCCAGAGTACCCACATCTCCCACAGAAGCAGTGTGCGAGCAAGGGAACCTATGCTCCCAGAAGGCTTGGTGGGGTCTTGCTTGTTACTGTGAATATGTGTCAGCATGTGGGATTAGAACTTTTAAGGATTAGTTATACAAAAGAATTTAGAAATTTGTAAGTGTACGCTAACATTTTTTACCCATTTAGTATTATGGTTTGTCTGTTGTATTGCTGATACTGATCCTAAGTGTTCACTGATGCTGGTCCTGATTTGGTTTGAACTATGTGAGTAGTTGAGTTGAGCAGCATGTTCACAGTGACAGTTGTAACATGCAATTTCTTATCAAATAACTGTACAGAAATTTTTAAAAGCCTTTGCGTTACCTTAATTGCTCTTCTAGGATGTCTAGATCCTTTCTGTAGCTGACACACTTTTCATTCAACTTCTCTTTTTCTTTTTCACAATTAATTAAACGTTTTCCCAAGACTACTTCTTCAGCTTTAACCTTAAAAAGCAATTTTTTTCATTACTGTACAACAATAATCTAAATATGCATGGCCAACAGGCTTTTTAAAAAGAATACTATAAACACTGTGCTGTCTCTTTTTTTCTTTCTGGTTTTTTGAAAAGAATACTATAAACACTGTGCTGTCTCTTTTTTTCTTTCTGGTAAGCCTGTAGATAATTCTATTGCTCACTGTTGTGAAGAAAAAAGAGAGGGGCAAAGTAGTTTTCTTTTTTTCCCTGTCATTTAGGAAAAAAGTAATGTTATTTTGGTTTAACATTTTAGGGCATATTTGTGGTTGGCAATCTCCTTCCACAAGAAAAGAAGGCTAATCAAATGAAAATTCCCTGTAAGAACTAACTGTTTCAGGCCTGTATTTTCTCTTCCCACAAGGCAGAAAGCATTAACAATTTCGACCACTGGAACTTTGGGAGATGACTTCATTTTCATCTTAGCTCTTCTCTAGCTCATGCTTCATTGAACAGGTTATACAGATGGAGTCAAAAGAGTTCTTCTAAAAGGACCGTATACTTCTAAAATGTAAAATTCCCAGCTGGCAAGCAAGAGACAGAAGAAACAGCAGCAGTATTAGGATACCTCAAAGATGCAGACTGTCCAGACTGTGCAAAGACAGTTTAAAACTGGGTAACTGAAGTTATCACCACAAACTGTTGCTTACCCTGTCCCACCTCTATTAAGACTTTGCCACCAACAAGCAGAAACAATTGACCCACTGGTGAACCCGTTGCTGTTTGTTGCCCAGCTTACTGGAAGAAGCAAAATCCTAATAGCATGGCAAAAAACAAGGGACGAAAAAACACTCTTACCTTTTCTAATTTTTCAGTTATTTTCTCTTTATAATTTTTGAAAGCTCTTGTCAGCTCCTCCGCATTCAACAAAGCTTCATTTCTTTGCTGTTCTGCTCTGCAAAGAAGAATACCAATTTTAAAAATCACAAATTTCAGTCATTATGTAACTATCTCCTCCAGTTACTAAAAACAAGTACTAAATTAACTGCTCCAGGTAACTTCCTTTCTTCTTCCAACTTTCCAAGCCCTAGATAAAAAGAGTTTCATGTGAGGCATAAATTAATTTTAAATATCATTTTTGCATATTAACATAAACAGAATTCTAATAAGACTAAGAATGTAAAAATAAGCACTTTTGATTCCCCTTCAAAAAGAGTTTGATTCAAATTATCCTCCTGTCCCTACCAGTAAAAGCCCGTTTTAGGGACTGGGATAGCGTGCATGATAAGGAAGCAGAAGATAGCAGTGCTCCTTAAAATTCAAACTGCTTAAGGGGAACTAGAAAAGATTCTGATACTGAAGCGAGCTCTCGTGACGGAATTCTGGTGAGACTGACAGGAACTGATCAAAGGATAAATTCTTTGGGGCATACTGGAGAGATGGCATCAATAATAGCAAAGGAAGCTGAGACCGGGATGATATCAGGTGAGCAACTGTTCCAAGCAGCAACCCAGACTGCCTACTATTTCACTCTATTAGTCCACATCCCTGCCCCTTTCTTACTTTCCCCTGTCGTTACTCACTAGGGAAGAAGTTGGAACAGTAACCTCGGGACAGCTCAGGTATGCAGTCTGTTCAGGACACCCAACACAGGCACACAAGAATTACCGCTGCTCAATAGCATTTGTTTCTCTTCCACTAGGGGAACTGTGGTGACGGGGCAAGTGCCTCATCTAAGTACCCTCAGATCGGTGTTTCTTGGTCTGAGGACCACTGCCCATTTGGAGATGGCAAAAGTATTCAGAGAAGGGGATAAAGGGATTTTAGAATAACAAACAAAAGTGTTAGTCTAAAGCACTTCAGTTTGCTTGGCCAAAGAATAGTAAGTGGTTGTAATTACTGATTAAAAGCAAACGGTAATAGTTGTTAATACTAACTGTAACACCGTATGTTGCCTTTAACACTTGGCAGAAGCTCATTTTTTCTAAAGTACCAAAATATTTACATTTGCAACTAGTAACTAAGTACAGCTAGTTCCAACCCCACATGCTCTGAATGAACAGTGAACATAAATCAATACATATTTCTTCACCAGTAGTGCAAGCCCCACAGTATTTCCATTTGTCTAGCTATAGGAAGGTTAGAGGTAATTTCATGGGTAGATAAACCATGACAGGGGGTTTGCATTCAAAAGACTCAAGAAATGCTTTCCTAAGTCATTAATTCAGCTAATTTTTGCCCCAGGTAATGCAGTTAAATGAATTGGGCAAGTAAGAATCTTTTTATTTATTCCTCTCATTTCTTAAAAATTACATTTTGGAGGTGATAGGATTGTACACGGTAACTTCCAACAGTCGAAAGAAATTACCTAACCCTCCCAGTAGCCACACAACCACTACGCTAAAGGAGGCCATAGGAAAGGGAAATGGGGGTTGGGGTGGAATTACAGCACCCTTTTCAATAGTACCATATAGATCGGTAAGATTAAGGATAACATAAAAATGTTCTCTCAATTAAGTTGTGCTTCTGTCACTTTCCTCACACCAACCCCAAAAATACAGCACTCAGTACTGTTGAACACTGAGTACTGAGCATACGCTGTAGATTCTTGCAAGACAAAGTCAAAAATAATTCAGGAAAAATATACTCTGGACATATTTCAACTCTCTACTGCAGTACATCTATTCTGAAAGGGAAAAAAAACAGGCGATAAACTGGTTACTAGGGTAAGATATCAGCCTGCAACTACCAGCAAATTTCAAGATTTTAAAAGTGCCTATTTAAATAATAAGTATCTTCACACAGAATTTCCTCGTTGTTTTTTAAAAATAACATTCATAAAGCAGAGAATTTGCTTCCACAAAGTAAACACCTGCCAGTGGAAATAAACACTTATGCACTAGTATTCTGTATTCAATTTATTAAAATTACTTAGCTACCTCTTTCCTTGCTTGCTTCGTTCAATTAACTCCATTTTCAGATTTTTATAGTCCTTTTTATATCTTTGCAACATGTTTTCTCTTTCCATTCCTGTTTTCCGGCTTTGATCTAGTTTATCTTCTGCACCTCTAGCAAATAAAAAAAGCATAATTAAAAAATAGGAACTTTTTAATAAAGAAACTAGATTTTTGTTGTTCTTTTCTGCATACGATGCTTGAGAAGCGCTAGTCAAACACGCTGCAACTCTCAAAACCAGGTTTGGAACACCCATAGCCTCCAGCCTCCCCAGGAGTATGTCTGCAGTCTGGAGTGGTGCCCAAACCTCATCAAGAGGCATGAGGCGTCATGATTGCCAAGGACCCAGATGGCTGACTGCGTGTCATGAGATCTGAACATAGAAATCACTGTTTTTCTAGCAATAGGTATGACTGGTCAGAATACACACGTGGGAAACGACACTAAAATATAAATTAAATGTAAGTATTTTTACTTGTTTTGTGAAGACAGACTACTGAGATATTAATTGAATATTATATAGCATGAGGTTGTAAGATAAGCTGAGAGCCAGGTATGTCTTCCTGACAGCCTCTGGACACTGTTTACATCAGCTTTATTTGGCCATTTGCCTTGATTAATATATTCATTAAGAAAGAATCCTTTACACTACGTGCTGCAGTCACGTTTGAAAATATGTATGCTTGTTTACTACAGAAGATATGCAGTCATGTAGCATACAATTACTCTAGTCAGTTTTAAGGGCACATTCATGTTTAGCGCACGTTCTAAACTGGTTTCTTTTAGAATCACAGAATCATTTAGGTTGGAAAAGACCTTTAAGATCATCGAGTCCAACCGTTAACCTAGCACTGCCAAGTCCACCACTAAACCATGTCCCCAAGCACCACGTCTACATGTCTTTTAAATACCTCCAGGGACGGTAACTCAACCACTTCCCTGGGCAGCCTGTTCCAGTGCTTGACAACCCTTTTGGGGAAGAAATTTTTCCTAATATCCAATCTAAACCTCCCCTCGCACAAGTTGAGGGACTAGCCATTTCCTCTTGTCCTATTGCTTGTTACTTGGGAGAAGAGACCGACACCCACCTTGCTACAACCTCCTTGCAGGTAGTGGTAGAGAGCAGTAAGGTCTCCCCTCAGCCTCCTTTTTTACCAGCCTTTATTATTTTTTCTCCATTTCCTGAAGTACATTCCCCATATATAAGATATCAGTACAAAATAAAACACCTCCCTCCTCCTATATATGGCTCCAAAATGAGTTTCAAGCCCCAGATTACATGACCCACACAGTACCAGTAATTATGTCATCCTGAAAAAGAGACTGTGGACTAGCAAGCAGACCACAATAAAATATTGATTTAAAAGTACACCTATTACCTCAGAATTTTATCTTGAGCTGAAACTTCTGCTTCCAGGTTTACAATCTGTTCTTTTAACTTCGGAATGCTGACTAAACGTGTACCTAAAGTCGATTCAAGATAAGAAATCTGAAATACAAATATATTTGGGGTTTCATTAACACTTGCATATATACCTTCAGGTGAGATGCATAAAAACAATCTGCTTACTGAATGACACAGTGCTCTTAACCTTACTGTAGAAGATGCTTGTTCATCTACACAAACTGACCTCCAATTTTCTCCTCATTTAATATCCTTCCAGTTCCCTAGCACCATTCCAGTGTGATACGCTCTCTAGCAGAGTGACTTCTTTATATGTTGATCTTGTCTCTTTTCCCCAGAAGTTTACATTCCATATTTGTTCTTTCCATGTCAGACAGTCAAACGTTTTGTTTATCTACTTATTTGCACTGTCTTGGAGATAACATTTCTCACACAAAAAGCACTAAGCATAGCTATGTTTTATTGATGTTACATATAAACCAAATACAAGAATATAGTTGTCCTGAAAAAAAAACTGTACATACAAGTGTATATTAAATCAGTAAAGATTTATTAGATACAATATTTCCTTCTAATTCGCCTTCACTTTTTCAAAATAGAATAGCAGTATTAATCCAACCTGAAAGGTCAACATTTTTCATTTCCTAGACAAAGGATTACTATGCCATTATTATTCACATTAATCTTAATGTAGCTCAGACACATGAATGTACAGTACTAAATACATTATTGAATTATTTTCTTACATAATGTATTCTTCGTTCTGTGAATTAATGGCTTTAGATTAAACTTTGGAACATGAATAGGTAGAATTAATAATTAATATAGTTGTTTTGCTCATGGAGAAATAGATTCCAAACTATTCTGTTCCAAGATTAATGCTGAATATTATGAAAAAATAGAGTATTAAACTTTAAAGTTTAAATATTAAATTTAGATAGATTAAGATGAGACAAAAAAATAGCATCTTCTGCTTGGAATTACAGACTCAAAAGTCATGGTCACTGGGGTGATTTTTTGGGTTTGGGGGTTTTTTTGATGAATACACTAAAGATACATACTCTTGTTTTTGACTGCATCAATTCAAAGTTCATTGTTTCCACTCTGTTCTTTAGGTAGTGGTTCTGAGAAGCCAAAGATGCATTTTGCTCATGAAGGGCATCCAGCTTCTCCTTAAGACGTTCATTTTCTTCCACAGTTTTATCAGAAGTTGTGGATACTGAGTAAGACTAGACATAAAAAAAGCTTTTTATATATACACACACACACATATATGCATATGTAAGCAATATATACATCAATGGAAACTCTGCTGAACAAATGTATTTAAATCATATTATGTTTGAGAGGGCTCCATTGATATAATTGCCCAATGCTAGAGTGTATCAACTCCAAGCCCTAAAAGCAAAAAAATATTCATAAACATAGGAAACAAAAATAATAAAAATAAGTAATGAAGTGCAATATTTACTTCGGATTTTCTTTGAAAATCCTGGCAAGATGTTTTACCAGCATTCTTCTTACAGTTGGAAAAGCCTCGATAGTTGCAATTAGGCTGAACAAGGTCCTCCAGAGTGAAGTCTACAGCCTCATCGAAGAAGTGGCCATAACGTTCACTCGTACTAGCGCTAGGAGGGAGAGCAAAAAGTTGCTACACCGTTTTCTCTTTATTATTTTTAAATTGCTCATAAAGAGTATTCAAAAGAAAAGCACAAAAGGAGCTACTTGCAATAATCCATTAGACTGAGTAAGACAGATTTACACTACAAGAGACAGGCTGTTCTCATTCCCAAACACACTCATACCTGGAAAGCTCTTCCTCCACAGTTTGTAGGTTTTTTTCAGTTCTCCTCAGCTGATGCTGTAATGACTGTAAATCTGCAAGCAGGTCTTCATCAGCAGCACTTTTAGAGCAAGTCCACATGCTATATTCCATTGGTACCACACATATGGCTAAAATAATATTTAATATTAAAACATTTTTAAATGTACATGAGTACTATTTGCAAAGATACTTTTAAAGATACTGAAATAAGGCAAATAGAAAAAAAAAGGAAAGGCGAAAAAAAATACGAAAAAGGAAATATTGAATTTCCAAATGTAAATGTGCATTTCAACGCTACCTCTTCCCACGTTCACTAGATAAAAATTACTCTGTACAAACTGGGGGGTTTTTTTGAGAGAAAGAGTTTTGCATGTATTCATGAAGTATGAGAAGTTTCACGAGTTGCCGCTTATGAAAACTGGGAAAACGTGCTATACAAAGGTTGCCAAAAAAAAATCTCTTACACAACCCAGCTCGGTTACGCCAGAAGTCCCAGGCAGCTGGCAGGGTGCCTGAAAAGGCAACAGCGCGTAGGCAACGAACACGCAAAACTTGCCTCGCTGCCCAACGACCAGCGAAATTAAAAAAACCCGAGCAGCGAGGACTTGACAGCACAGAGGACGCGAGCTACTAAGCCGGGGAGGGGGGGAGGGGGCAGCCTTCGCCACAGCAGGTAAGACTTTGCAGATCGGGCTCGAGGTATTTTGAGGGGAAACGGTCAGATGATTCCGAGAAACCAACGCTCGCGGGCGAGGCGCTGCCGCCGCCCGCCCTTCTCCAGCAGCACGGGGGTCCCTCCGCCGCCCGGCTTTGTGGGCCGGAGCTGGCCGGCACCCGGCCCGGCTGCGATCCCACCTCTGCCTTCGCGCCGCCCCGCCCGCCTCC
>NW_008794451.1:2515558-2527730 GCF_000699145.1 Aptenodytes forsteri
TGGGCGCTGCTTGGCCTCGCGGAGCGCCCGCGGACCCACGTTGGAACCGCACGCTGTTAAAAGCCGCGCCTTTGGGAGGCAAAAAATACTTCCGCAGCCTTTTTTGAAATTGTTCTGGTTTATTGGGTTTTTTTACTTTAGAAGATCCGAAGTTGCCATCCTTCAAAACGGCAAAATGTGGGAAGTTAATGGCTGAGACCTTGTGTAGTAGCTCTGAAGCATAAAGAAAATTGCTGCTGGCGCACAAAGCCCTTACTTGCCTGTCTTCGGGTTGATATTGAACACCTTTTATCCCAACGATGAAAGTTTTTCAAAAACAGCCTTATTTAACTGAACTAACATGAAGGTCTTGATGCCCTTCTTGGGAAGGGTTGAGTTCCCCAGATACCTCTGGGAAAGATCTCGGCCTTTTTGGGTTTTTTCCTTTCCTTAAAGTACTGACCTTTTTCAGTAGAACAGGCACAGCGAGGGAAGCTGCAGCGAGTATTTTCCCATCCTGCTGCTGTGCCTCAGAATTGGCCGGGATCTGTCTCTCTCCACGCCCCCACCCCCCTTTTTTTCTCTCTGCTTCCCAACTAAAAATACAAAGCTGAAATTACTGATTATTTTCTAATTATTGTTACATGCAGAACTGAACAAGGATGAAAGATTGAGGTGTTCAGGCTTTGTTCGGAGCCCTGTCTAAGCAAAACAGAAGTTTATTTTGCACTGACCAAGTAGGATTTTATTTTAATCATAATCAAAATAAAAATTTTATTTTAGAACAAATGTGTATAACAGTAAATTTATTTCTACTCAGGCACAAATTTCTCAGCACTACTGCTAACAGTAACGATTCATCTTTCTATTTGAATGTGTAGAAAAGGAGCTCTGTATGTTAATTGGAAATACTTATTTTGTACTTAATTATCCTGAATTGTTAGTGGCTAAAGCACAGGAATATTTAACATAGAGATGCAGGTCATTCTCCAAAGACATAATGCAATAAACACTATGCTGATACGAAGTTTTGTTCCAGGTGTTTAGATTGTGCCGTAGCCCTAAAGGTATAACACCATGTATGGTTTTTAATTTGATCAGCTGTTAGCTACTAATTTTCCTTGTCCTTTCTCTTTTTTTTGGTAAGTCTCCAGTGTCACTTTAAGTCAGTGTAAACTTTGCCCTCAATTTCAGCAGGAGCAGGCTGCTATACTCAAATAGCTCACTGGAAAACAAGCAAACAAAAAAATTCCCTAGCATGGACCTAAGTAACGTCATAAAAATGATTCCCCTCTGCCCCCTTACGCAGTTTCTACCTTCCCTGTAGAGAATTTCTATAACGCGACAGATGTGGTGATACAACCAAGCCATGTTACACAGTTAAAGCAGCACAGCTTTGTAATACTGTACACGCTTTGGAAGCTAGGTGCCTTCAATTCCTTCTACCTTTGGGAAATGAGAATGCCCTGGGAGAATTCAGACCTTAAATCTGCATTAAAAGGTGAGAAGGTCTGTGGCACAGCTTTGATTGGCGTAAGAAGTCTAGTCCTGTCTTCCACCCTGTTAATGCACCCAACAAAGAGACCTTAGGGATGACACTGCATAGATTGTGTTCTTGTACAAATATGTATGTGTATATACATAAAAGTGGCAGATCTTTGTTATAAAATGTCTACTACTGAACTAGCGCTGGTACTTGCCCATCAATGACGTCTGCCATAGAAATGCTAGATTTAGCCATCTGTTGGCATTCTTACAGGTTGTCTAACCCTGCACATTGATAAAATTGTATGCATTCTTACAAATGATTAGGGAAAGGTTCAATATAAGCCCAGCCTAGCATGATTAGAGCATATTTAGTTTAAGATTTGAAATGGCTAAAACGCTTTTGGGTTGAACCAGTTTTTAATCTCTTTCCAGTTAACTTGGTATGAACTCATACAGACAGATTCAGCTTTCAGATTCTTTCTGTGTCAGTTCCCTTACCTAAAAATGTTTGCCTTCCCTAAAAACGTTGCTATCAGCAATGCAAACGGGAATTCCACTGGTTGGAGAGTTATTCTTTGTTTGTTTCACAGGTTCTAGATGGAGCAGGATTAGATGTTGATTTTCATCTACTGTCTCCAAAAGGTGAAACTCTAGTTTTTGATGAAAGAAAATCAGATGGAGTTCATACGTAAGTTTAAATTCTTCAAACTTACAAGTGTTACATAAAGTACTTTTCTGGTTTCTTTAACAAATATAACTAAAATAAAGGTTGAGTATGTTTTATTCCTTAGTATTATAAAAGACTTTCTAATAGGACAGTTTGAGAATACCAATTACCTTTTTATAAACACTGAATGCTTTTTACATGGATCCGACCATGAAGTGAAGGATATTTTTGTTTTAATGATAGCTGTTAATGGTCAGTGAATGAAAATAATTATTGTGGAGTTGAAAAAGGTCTCCACATCTAATTTCAAAAGATCTTGTCAGTCATATAAATAATAAGCTGAAACGTCCCCTATTTTTCCAGTCCTTTTATCAAGATATGTAGTAACTATTGTAATTTTACTATAGAGTATAAGAATTCTACTCATAATATAGTGCTTTTGATAATATAGCGCTTTTGTAATGATTAACAATGATTCAAAATCCCAATAAAGGAAAATGAAAGTAAGCTGCTGTCTTCATCATTTTAAGCCTTTAGAGTCGGTGGGATTGTTTTGCTGCGACTGTGCAATCTGTAATGTGTCTTTAGAGTTCTTATTTTTATATAAAAAGCATATTCAGTTATTTCTAAGTGCATGATTGTCAGTCTTAGAGAGGAAAGTTTGCTTACAAAAACTTGCTTTTTGAGAACCAGCACAAAAAGTGTAGTAAATTTAATGACATTTTGCTTATGTACACAGGGTGGAAGCAGAAGATGGGGATTACATGTTCTGCTTTGACAACACATTCAGTACCATTTCTGAAAAGGTGATTTTCTTTGAACTGATCCTGGACAATATGGGAGAAGACGGACAAGATCAGGAAGACTGGAAGAAGTACGTTACAGGCACAGATCTCCTAGATATGAAATTGGAAGACATTCTGGTTAGTGTTTGATCTTTAACTCTTTTCAATCTAAGAACATTCAGAAAAAACCTCAATGTTATTTAGCCATTCTGCCTTGGTCTGGTGCATCATCCTGGAAGCTGTTCCAGTTCCATATATTGCTTTTACTGATACATGAAGCCTAGCACCATGGATCTCTTGCTTCCACACAGAAGCTTGAGAATATTTTCAGAATAGACACTTAATCAGCAAGAAGAAACTGCCTAGCTCTCAAAGTCACTGTTTCCAATTCAGCTTCCTTTCTTCCTACTGCTAAAATGGGACATTTTTCCCTAGCAGCAATGAAATGAATATTTATAGTATTAAAGTATTGCTTAATCCCAATGATGTAGTTGAAATCACTGCATAGATTTTCATCAGTGTTTGAAAATAAAGTACTGTTAGCCTCTTCTTCCCATCTTTGCAGAAGTGCCCCAACCAGCGTATGGGTTAATATTTCTATCTTCAATAATGTACATATTACTTCCCCCCCCCAATTTTATTTCATCTTTTCAAACTAATAAACAGGACAGGAGTTAATCTGTACCACACTGCAGGTTCACCTTTGCAGGCATTCTATGAATGGTAGTGTTTGCTTAAACTGTACGCTGACCATACTTGATGTAGGATGAAGACTACGGCTGAGTCAAAGCTTTTATTTCCTTTCATGATCATTAAATGTTGAGATTACACTAGAAGCAGAGGGTCATTTGGTGTTCCTGTACCACTGTTCTTAGTGCTTGGAGAGATGCAGTAAACCATTGTTTGTTTGCTCGTAGCTACAGACAACAGGTATTTTAAAAACAAACAAACAACATCTACAAACACTTACTGATACACTGGTGTAGAGAATGACATTGTCTGTATTCTATTTATTGCAATAAACAAAATGCAGATTTTTAAACAACAAAACAAACTTAATGTTTAAGATCTTTTATAGGTGTACAATACACTTTTAAATAGTTAAAACCAAACATGGAATCTGAAAAGCTGGCCAGATCTTCTTTAAAACTGGCAATCAAGACAATTAGAAAAAACAAAGTTTATAGGTGAAATTGTGAAGAAAATCCTTCTCACACTAATCACAAGCAATACTTGAATGGATTTGATAGCTACTTGTGTACATACTGGTATCTCTCCCAAAAGAAAAAGAAATGCAGAACTTGTCTTTATTCAAGAGCCTTGCAGGTCTTACAAAGTAGGTAAGTTTTGTAAAGTTAACACTAGTATTTGATGCCATTGTTTACTTAGTCCAGTTACTACTTTAGTTGCAAGTTCTGTGAGGAGTTACATAAACACTTAGTAGTTTAACTTTTTAAAGATAAACAACATATTTGCTGGGGGAAATGGGGAATTGTGTCTTATTTTTAAAGCTCTTCTATGGTGTCGATGTTCCTTATTGTGCAACATATGAACTTTAGTATCATCATAAAATTATTTGGCTTCCAAAAGTAGCTCTTTTGAAATATTTGTTAAATACGCAACAGAGAAAATGTCCATGGAGAAAATGTTACTGCTGGGTTTAACTTTTTTTTTATAGCCTCCTGTTACTGCACACATTACTCTTCTCACTAGAAGTTACTTCAGGGTCCCATAATCATGTCAAGAACATAAATCAGCACTTCATGAGATCAGCTTTTAGGTTGTGACTATCTAGTACATTGTGGATGAAACTTTAACAGATTATAGGACCAGGTTTTTACTTTGTAAACGCGGAATAAGGAGTGGATCTTGAGCTGCTGTTGTTATGGCCAGAGTGTTCATGTACTTCCTCTGGTTCCCTGAGACACACACTGTGTGTCCATTGTAGGACCTCCAGTTGTCCAATTCACAATTTATTGTCAAAATTTGGCTTTAGTATCAAAGCTGAAACAGCACTTTATAGCCCCTACAGTGAAAGCATAAAAAGAAGATGGGAATATAACATTACTGTACTTCTTTTCTTTTGCTACAGCTATAGTTTGGTAGTTTGCATTAAAAAGTGCCTTAAATTGATTATCCAGCAGAAAAAAAACATTTGTCTGCTACTACATAACTTGTTTTGAGACTAGTTCTGTAGAGATCACTGCTTTTTACTTGTCGAATACCTGGAATCACAGTTCCCCAAGATACATGGAATATTAAAAAACTGATTTTAGGTTTGATTTCTCTCTCCCCTCCCTAGCCTGTAAAAGGGAAAAACCAAATTACTACAGAACCTTAATGTTATATTAATTAAGCTTTTTTAGGAGATAATAAACAGGCTGACAAATTAATGAAGACTCTGTGATGAGGTATATATTTTAAAGTGAAATTAACTGTCTACTTGGCAAGAAATTAAATTACAGGTGGTAATACAGTATTAATACTTCGTATGTGTTGCAAGCTATAAATTTAATTCAGATGTTCTTTTTTCTTCTAAAAATACTCTTTTGTTACTTACCAGGAATCCATCAACAGTGTCAAAGCCAGATTAAGCAAAAGTGTCCAGATTCAGACCCTGCTCAGAGCATTTGAGGCTCGTGATCGAAATATACAAGAAAGCAACTTTGACAGAGTGAATTTCTGGTCCATGGTCAACTTGGGAGTAATGGTGGTGGTATCAGCTGTTCAGGTTTACATGTTGAAAAGTCTTTTTGAAGATAAGAGGAAAAGTAGAACTTAATATTCAGCATGATCATAAGAACATAAGAGGTGTGGGGGGAGAGGGGGAGCAATAAACTACTACAGTAAAGGGAAGAAAAAAAAAAAGACCTTTCAGATTCTTTTGAACAGGCAGTAGACATCAGGTTTTCAATTCACGTTGGGCGTTTTGGTGGTTTTTTGGTGGTGATGGTCTTGTTTGCTTTTGTTTCGTTTTTTTAACATGAACAGAATGTGTTGCCCCAAGCTCTTCCATTTCTGCAAGTGCTACTAACAATATCTTTTTTGTACTTGTAGCATTTGTTAATGACTAACTTACGCATAGTGCACAGGATGCTTGGTGCATATGCAAAGTAATGTTAATACTGTCATTTTTTCACGTTCACATAAAACTTTAAATGGTAACTTAGACATTGGTTTATTTGCTGTTAAACATTGAGTAAATTTACATGTGTGCCTAAGTGTTCACGGGATTGAGGACCAGGGGGGTAGTCTGTAGTTTCTGTAGTTACTGTCATTTATCTTCAAAGTTACGTGTTTTTAAAAATCCTCAGCTTTTGTTGTACAGCATCATGGAGAAACACTGGGCTAACATTGCGAGAACAAAATGAGAACTCTTTTTATGTACAGATGACTAACATCAGCACTTTAAAAAAGCACCATCAATGTGAAATTGAGTCAGTGTTGAAAAGAATTGGAGAAAATAGGTGCAATTCCTGTTCGTAAATCTTTGTGTCCTGTAGTTTTACAACCCTATTTTCCTTTTTGGCTGTTACATGAGATTCAAGAGACAAGTGACTATATGGTAGACAAACAAATGCACATACACCTTGAAGTATGGTTTGCGAACTCTTAGTTACTGTAACCTCATGTAATAAGATAATTTTCAAGAAGTCATTTCTCATATTATTCTTTCCCTTTAATAAAAGGGAGAGTGTCATAATGTGAAAACATTACCTTAATGTTAATTTTTGTAGTCTCAAAATCCCTCTTATTTGCAAATTATTTTTTATTAGTTTTTGTCTACTATGTCTATGACTAATGTAGCAGTTAATAGGGTGATTTACATAGGCATGAAGAACTAAAGCTGTTCACTTAAACTTTCCCTTTTTGCTCACGCTCACAAGTCTTTTAGCTGTATAAGTACACTCGGTTCATATGAGCAGTGTTTCTATATCTAGCTGTTTATATGAGTAAGGCATGAATTACATGAGCAGTAAGTACAGGCTTCAAATTTTAGGATCAACTGAATATGTAATATCACTTAACTAAGGCAAAGCTATCCTGAAACCAGTAATTTGTAATTTCTAGATAAAGTGGCTTTTAACAGTGTAATGAGGGCATGGAGAATTTTTGCAAAAACCCCTGGTGTATGAGAATTAACTTTTTTTAATAGTTCAAAGTTAGTAATTTTTACAATGTGCCAAGTCACTGAAGTTTCCTGTATAAGTGTGTTAAACTACATTTCATCACAAGTGTTTTTAAAAAACACTTTTTTAAAGAAGTGTTTTAAAAAAAGTGTATGTATTAGTGTTCTGCCTGTTGTTGGGTCATCTGGGTACAAACACCAGAATTGCAATTTCGAGACTGTGATTAAAAATTACTTTATGGAGATAAAACAGGGTCGATAAATGCATGAAGAAACACTTTGTTCAAATTAAGCAGATGCTAGCAAGGGCTACAACATAGGCATGAAGAACTAAAGCTGTTCACTTAAACTTTCCCTTTTTGCTCACGCTCACAAGTCTTTTAGCTGTATAAGTACACTCGGTTCATATGAGCAGTGTTTCTATATCTAGCTGTTTATATGAGTAAGGCATGAATTACATGAGCAGTAAGTACAGGCTTCAAATTTTAGGATCAACTGAATATGTAACATCACTTAACTAAGGCAAAGCTATCCTCAAACCAGTAATTTGTGTAATTTCTATAAAGTGGCTTTTAACAGTGTAATGAGGGCATGGAGAATTTTTGCAAAAACCCCTGGTGTATGAGAATTAACTTTTTTTAATAGTTCAAAGTTAGTAATTTTTACAATGTGCCAAGTCACTGAAGTTTCCTGTATAAGTGTGTTAAACTACATTTCATCATAAGTGTTTTTAAAAAACACTTTTTTAAAGAAGTGTTTTAAAAAAAGTGTATGTATTAGTGTTCTGCCTGTTGTTGGGTCATCTGGGTACAAACACCAGAATTGCAATTTCGAGACTGTGATTAAAAATTACTTTATGGAGATAAAACAGGGTCGATAAATGCATGAAGAAACACTTTGTTCAAATTAAGCAGATGCTAGCAAGGGCTACAGTACATAGAAACAGCACTTCAACTTCAAACAATGGGACCTAGCAATAATATTTCTAAGTAGTTTTTATAAGCAAGAGTATTGTTCCTTACAGAACTTGTTATAGAGGGCTCCAAAGCCTGTTGATCTACTTCTTTCTGCAAAGTTGTGTCCAAAATAAGATTGTTTCCCTTTAGGGTTCTGCATATCTTTTTCCACATGATGCTTTCTATTCTAAACTGCCTGGAATTAGAAAGCTTATTTCTGTGATCAAGATAGAGTCTAGGAAAAATTAATTCTTCCTGCTAGAGTGGCAAATAATATTCTTCTGCCATTTCCCTGTACATCTCCCAGTACCAATATACCACATATCTACATCAGGGCATAAGCCAAAGCTCACTGGACTCAACTTCCAAGGTTTTAATCAGGTCCCTTCAGGACAGGCAAATAAGATTCTTAGGGCTCTGCCCCTTTTGCTAGGAGATCTGTCTTTGCTTGCATCACCATGAGTGTGATGCTACAAACCATCTGCAAAATGCTGAACCAGCTCTGTGAAGCTGTGACTAAGACATCTACCTCTGATATATCAAAGCTACTAGATTCTAGATTTCAGCTTAGACCTCCAACAGATGAGCTCTGCCAAGTCTTCCAAGGGCACCTCAAGGGATTAGGTTCCCCAGCTGCTCTGCTGTGCCTCTCTGACAGTGGTTATACATCCAGTAGCGAAACAGATCTGATCAAAGACACAAGACTGAACTGCAACAGTTTCTCCAATTATAAGTAGCAGTCTCTGGTAGAAGGAAAATAATGCAACGATTGTCAGAGTTCATCTGGAAGAAATTACTAGTTTGCAACTAAGAGCTCTGACTGTATTTTCTCCCCATTCAAGAAAATTATAGAAACAAAACAGGGAATAACTATAAAGGTAACTGCTTTGCCTTTGGCAGCTGGAATATGTTTATCATAGGTGAAGGATTTGGCATTTAAACTTGCACCTAAATAAAATTTCATTTGGATTTTGAAGAGTAGATTGCTTTTGATTATATAAAATTTACAAAGGAGAATAAATCAGTTTTTTTCTTAATGGACTTTTTATTCAGAATTAAATGTTTTAAGACTTGCAGATGTTGAATAAAATTATGCAAAACTCAGATTTTCAATAAATGAAGTTTAAACCTGTGTTTGTGTTCTTCATTTTATAATGAAGGAAGAATGCTTTACCTATGAACACGGCAAAAGATCAAGGATGCTAAGCTAACAAGAACTTTGTTTTTAGTAATGCAGCTTTTTCATTTCTTCTTCATGCAGTGTTCAAATTCTGTTCTTACTATAAACCAAAATCAACTTTATCAATGCAAATAGCTTAACATTTCCATAGGTGTCAGATCAGAATGACACCAACCTCTCATCTTTGTAACTTCAAAATTACACGTATTTTCTGTTATCAGATGCATGTGAATGACATCAACCTCTCATCTTTGTAACTTCAAAACTACACGTATTTTCTGTTATCAGATGCATGTCATCTGATATGAGGCTCATGTATGAGCCTTTTCCCCCCCCCCCAATATTTGCACCTTAATACTTTCATTCCATATTACACCTGCAGTTTATTACATACAGAGAGAACAGCATAGCTTACAGTTATGCAAGCAATAAGGTTAGGAGCAATTATGGGAAGACTAGTAGGTACTGTCTTGTGCAAAATTACAGTAGAGGTCAAAAATACGACTGAGACTAGTAAAGTTTGTGCTCAAAGCAAGAGACAGTAAGACCCTCAGGCCAGCCTAAGTCAAGATAGCTTGGTGTTAAATCAGCACCTGTGACTTTAGGAAAGTGTTTGTCTAGTTGAGTATTACTTGTTTGTTAGTAACTAAACGAAGTCCCAAGTTTCTCACCTCAAAAAAAAAAAAGTGAGAGGAAATATCCCAAGGAACAGATTATGGGAATCTGTAAGCTTGTGATACCACAGAAAGGCAGCAGCAAACTGACACTTGAACTCAAAAAACACTTTACTGCTCTAAGCCAATGGCCATCTGTCCTCACAAACCCTTTTTAGTAAGGATTTTACAGAAGGTACTTTGTCTTGATACATTGTTCTAACTTGTGTGCATGTTTGTGCATTTCCAATTAACAGCAGTACATAAGTCACATGAAACTATGAGAAGAATTAAAAAGAAACCCGTATTTTTCAGCAGCAAACATCAACTGACATCATTTGATGACCTGTTGAGTGCTTCCATTAATTCTTATATTTTCCTCCTCTGAAGAAACAATTTATTTCACAATGTAGGCATTTTAATTTCTGATTAGGTATAGTCAACATATTAAAAATAAACACCTAGGGAAAAATAGAAGGAAAACAGGAAAGTAGTATCACAGAATATCAAACTGTAGCAATTAAGAATCCCATAATATAAATTACTACTAGTTATATTATTACGTACTGATTTCACATGATTTGTAAGAGAATACACAAGATCCTGAGACTAAAGGCTCAAAATTTTGGAGCCGTTTTTTCAGCTTAATCAAGTAATACACATGACAAATGCGACCTTGTTTACCATTTCATAAGACTCCTGAGAAACCTGGGCCTGTCCGGAAGCCTGCTAACCACATTGTTCAAATAATGAAACAGGAACTTCCTTTTTGTACTGTGTTTTGAATCGATGAAGTAGATACCATAAAATACAAAGGTACAACATTATGTTGCCAGATTGGGCAATTAATGGTAGAAGGAACAGCGCGTTTGACTTGAAAAGGTACATGCGCAGTGAAAACTATCAAAAGCCATTTTGGACAAAGACATCAGAAACGCATGCAAAAATTCCCTTTCCTGGTCTCTTGAAGCGTGCACAGTAAGAAATGACACCTTCTGCCTTAACTTCTTCCTACGTACCACACAAAACTGTACCTCAGACCGGCACAAGTCCATTGCAGCTCGCATACTCGGCAGCGCAGCACTTCCTTGTTTAACTCGGCTCATTTGTCAGGTTGCAGCACTATCTTCAGCGTCCCTGACCATGTGGTACGGTGGTGAGACTACTTTGCTAAAAATTTTATTCAACCAGCCACAGCAATTACTTTTATTTTTCCTTTCCTGAGTATTTTTAAAATATTTACATGGCAATCTGTCCTAAAGACTCATTATCCCCAAGTTAATTAAGACAGCCTGGAACTAAGCAGATTGAGCTATATCTGATGTCTTTAAAAACTAACAGTTCCTGAGCCTTCCCTAGTTTCAAAGAACAATTCTCTTCGAGACCATTTCATTTTAAAACTTACCAACTTTTGGCGCAGACAGGAGACACACAACTCCTAGTTATTGCTGAGAAATGGCTTATGTCAAGCCAGTCCTTCCTTTTTCACGCTTTCCCCCTGCTCCCGTAGTACCCTATCACAGAAACTCACTATTCATACAGGAGGAATGCTAGTAGAGAGGTGAGTAAGCGCCATATTTATAAGTTATTGCAGAGCAGATGTCTGCTAATAAGCTATATGCCTTATTGTATGATTTTGTTTTCAAAACCAACAATTCACTTAAAGTAACTGTTTTTATCACAAATAAAGATAGTAAGAGTAATAAAATAATAATTTTAAAAAATTTAATAGCAAACACACCTACACTGCTGAAGTTTCACCAAAGCATCTGAATTGCATCATCTTCTCTCGTGCTATCAATTGCTATAGCTGAGGACAGTTACTGAGACTTGGAGCCCATACAGCTCACACAGCTCACAAGTCCCTTTCTTCCCTTAGTGTGTACCAAGTTTCTGGAAACAAGATATCCTTCTTCACTCTCCATGTGCTACCTGCCAAATTGGAATACAGGTGTGTAAGGAAGGTATAGAGTTGCCAAGAGACAAGTTCTAAAAGCATGTATCTATAGTCTGTATCTTTATTTCAACATTATGTTAAAGGACCTGACATTAACCATCTAATTAAGGTCATTTTTCTATTATGCTGCAGGATTTCAGGGAGTGGTGAAAATCAAAAGCCAGGTCAAAAGATACCCACGACTGTCCAGACAAAAAGCTTCTGACAGTTCAATCAATCCCGGTTCCAAACAGTTAATGAGAAGACTCTTGATCACATTCTCTGGACAGGAAAAGGGCAGAACCAGACACCCCCCCCCCCCCCCCAAACCCCTTCCCCGCCGCTCCCAGGGCTCTGTAGTCCTTCTTGATAGTCCTCAGACTGCTCCTGGCTGTGTCA
>NW_008794451.1:2529293-2560752 GCF_000699145.1 Aptenodytes forsteri
TGAGCATGCTTCGGCCATTATTCACTTATGCTGCCCCTCCTGAAACTGTTCTTTCCAGTCACGTCTCTCCCACAAAATGACACCGCAAGACTGGGAAGAAGGAAGCAGGCTCAGGTACCAAGTGGCCAAACAAATGGGAGTTCCCATTCTAAAGCTTCAGCACTTACCTCTGAATGACTGTGAGGCAGGTGAGCACGTACAATACCTGAGCTCATTACCACAAGCAAAGAAGAAAAAGCATAGCAGGAAAGAAGGCAAGGATTGAATTAGCTTTTTTTTTCTTTTATAGTCCATCAATAGCTGTCTTCTAATAAGCATTTCACAGCCCACTAAAAGACTTCCTTAAAAAATAATAAATTCCCATTGTAATTAAATACATTCAAGTTGTTTCTCACTGTATTACTCGGACTTGTGTATTTCTACATGTAAGTATACGTATTACATACATACTTTTCTGCAACAAGCCAGTTAGCCTCCCTAGTCAGTTTGTCAGAAAGGACAGTTCTGAGTGTAGATTTTGTACAAAAAGCATCACTTTCCCTAACCAAGGAGCTCTGCATTGTCATCTTGATCAATTCTTAGTTCTACCTTATATTCTTCCCCCTTTTAGGCTCACCTTTTCCTCCTGCTACCACTACAAATGTATTTTAATATCCTACAGCCAGAAAGCCTTTCCAATTTTTCATTATTTCCCTTTCCCTGAATTGCCAACCATTGTTGATAATCTCTAGGATTTTACTATCTTCCTGCCTTCCAATCTCTGCTATCATGCAACCAATTTGTGAAGTTATAAATACCAAGTTAGAGCAAGCAGGTGAAAAACACAAAGTAGGCAACCTTAGTCATGTTCATGAATGAGAGAAACTGGTACGTAGCAAAGCAGTTAACTGTCATTGTGGATGATGACACGAGTGAATGCAATAACAGCAACAGGTTTGTGAGTATTCATTAGGGAATGGCAGAGCACAAATGAAGTACTTTGAAATGGTGCTTACAGAAGAACAAACTTTCTTTAGAGCAAGATAGAACTATTAATAAGCTTCTTGCTATAAAGCAGTTTTTGAAGCAAATGAGCTTATTGGAGAAAGACTGCAGACATCAAGATTACAAGTTAAAAGCTCCCACACTGGACATTAAGTAAACAAGACGACCAGGAAACCAAAACCACATGGAAGTCAGCCAATGCCAAACACGGAATAGCTAATAATGGGAAGAGAACAGAATATTGTCAAATTCAGAAGCTGGAAACATAAATTAGAACAAACGAAAAAAATACATAGTGGTGAAGTAATATCAGTGAACAGATTAGGAGAAAGATGATATGAAAAGAGCCATATGAGCTACAGCTGTATTTGAAAAACTAGTATCTGCAAGGCAAAATATTTTGGTATCAATGGAAACCAGAACAACTGTTGATGTTATGGTATATGGATCTCAATGCTAGAATATGAAAAAAACTGATTAAAAAATAGCAGAGATGAGATATCTGAGAGGAACATTAAGGGATTCAAAAAAGCAAAACAGAAAAACATCACGACAATACAAAAATCTTCTGTTTCATTGTTGCTGAACGGTAAGAGAAAGAGACTAGCAAAAGCATTGAATTCTGAGCTTATTCTCAGACTGGGCACAGCTTCTACTTGTGCTCGTCTTTTGCTTTTCTTTCTATTGCCCTGCACTATCTTTTCTAGAAGATGGTCATTTCCCTTTCAACTTTCTTCAGAGACTCCAAAGGAATCTCTTCTCCCCTTTCTCTACTTTATACCTCACCTATAGATGATCCAATTTACAAAAGAAGAAATCAACTTTTCTACAAACTTTAGGTTGACAACTCGGATTTTTTTCCTCACGCATCACTGTTTTTCTGACCAAGCTAGTGTCTCAATAGATCTGACACCTCCACATGGGTGTTTAGCCATCAGCTTAAGTTCAGCATCGACCAAACACAACACACCATCCTAAACCCTTCTCTCCATTTCTAGAAGATATCATTTTCTGCCATCATACCCTTAACTGCAGTGTTACTTTTCATTCAGGCAGATGTGAGGGAACTAGATGTGACACAATTTAAAGCCTGAAAATGTTACCTGCATAGCATTTGCAAGATTCCTCCTCTTCCCTCTGTGCACAGAACTGATGCTCCTGTCCAGTTCATCCTTATCACTGTGTTCTGACTATTGCTCTGTCTCCAGCCTTGGCATGTTCCATCTCAATTCACCGTTTTCCTTTTAAAATATAACACTAAAGAACACTTTAGTAGGATGTTCCAAAGACATGACCATTTTTCTGTTTATCCACTTATCTTTCCCTCCACTCCCTAGACAAACTGCTTGTCTTCCCCTTCAAGGCCTTCTTTGGTTTATTTCTGTCTTCATGTTAAATCAAAATATTGACTTTCATTTCACATATCACTCTCGGATTTTTCAGAATTCCTTTGTAATCTCACTCAAAATGCCTGTTATGCATAGAAAAGCATAGATTTTATTCAAAATTCCTCTTGAAGTTTTTGTTGAGAACAGCGATTTGACAACTGGTGTGCTATGACAATTATTTCACAATTCTGACCAGTAATATGCCATTATTTCTTTGCTGTCTTGTTCACGTGATGCCTACATTTTTAGAATGGCCTCAAGAGAGACTTCATCTACCTAAATACTACTGTAATACAAATAATATACAATGGAAAAATATTAAATCTGATACACATAGAAATGGTTCTAAATCAGTGACCACAACGAAGTTGAATTACATATATTTACACACATGCATACATACAATGATCAAGTCATACCAAAATGAAATTGTTATGTACAGCAACATTTGTATTTTTTCTTTAGACACTCCATTACTACATACAATGAAATTCACATAAAATGAGAGAAAGGCATTTGTAGGTGTGCTTTAATTACTACTCGAGCTGTATCTTCAGCAGCACTATTGCAGCATTTTCCAGAACATGACACCTTGTAACAAAGCATCCCTCAAGCATAGCTGGAACACTAGGTTAGTGTTTATGTGCAGCGCAAGTGTCTCCAGGACAGTAACAGGAAAGCTAGAGATAGAGAAACAGTGGATGGGAGGATGCCACCAAGTATGTACTTCACAAGAATACAGAATCAAAACTCATTCTTCTCTCTCAAAAAATACACACATTTAATGTTGGTCTTTTAATTCTAAGAAAAAAGCAATTCCAAAAATACAAACTGAACATCAGAGTCAAGTCAGCCACCATAATAAAATGAAACAATGACATTCACAATAGTTAAGTCTATGGACAGCTTAAGTTTGGCAAATATTTTCTCTGTCCCCCCCCCTTCCCCCCCAAGTCCCCAAGTACATTCCAATATTTATCTTTAAGTGAAGCATTACGAAAAATACTGCTGGTGTTCAGTTAGAATTAAAGGACTTGGATAAAGTGAAACAATAAAGACAGATACAGATGGTGTGAGTAAGGTTACAAAGGCTTTACATTTTGCATTATCCCAAGATATAAACATTCAAAAATTAACATGAAGTTGCTGTGTTATCAAAATATTGCAGCTATAGGCAAGGCAACATTAAATTAATAGCTGAGGGTGTGAGAAAAAAACCACACATTTTAGTGAAGGTAAACAGAAGTGGCAGGGTTTTTTTTTTATTTTTTTTTAAAATAAAATTTAGTTTTTAATTAGCATTTTTTATAAAGCTAATATTCCCCAGCCAGCCATAAACCAAGCACAAGATAAAAAGCTTTCTCTGCTTCCTTTGGCTATAAGGTGACAGAAGAAAAAAATAAAAAAAAAAAATCACCTTTTCAAGATGTTCAAGATGAGCAGAAAAAGTCAAATAATCAAGTAATGGAATAAGTAAGTACTAACCCAGGCAGTACACTTTAAACCACTCTGTCATTTGTAAATGTTACATAATTTTATTTTGGTGGTAAACTGTAAGCATGTAAGAAAACTAACCTTATGCAGTACAGTGAATAACCACCAAAGTAAAAATATTCTTCTGTTTACTCTTTGGCTAAAACCCCCTCAAAAGTAGCAGACAAAGAAAAAACATCTAATACTGGCAAGAGACTGACTTTATTTTCCCTAAAAACAAATTAAATAAACTTACCAATTTAAAACTTGGTACATTTTATAAAAACAAAAAGAGGTAATGTTGTAATAAAATCAGTAATGTTACTTCAAATGGCAACAAACTGTTTGTTGACCCTGTGCAATAATACACTTTGTTCATACTACATTTATCAAAATATGACTGTTTCTACAGATATGAGGAATCTTGTGTGACTCCTGTCAACTTAGTTTATAACTGGGACACAAAATTTACAATCAGTGTGCCACAATAACTTTCAAATTGTTATTTCTAGTAGAGTTAATTTCAAAACGTTCAGATCCTGCATTATTTTTTAACAGTTAATGCACATGGAAAATAATGGAATATATTACCTAGAGCACATGAACATCAATGACTGCACCCATTGCCAGAACACGCTGCACTGGTTTGACTCTTCCTTAGTACATAGAAAGCAACAGCACCCAATAAGCCTGAGAAGAAATGCTGCTGTGTAAATACTGGCAACTATTCCTGAAAAAAGTATTATGGGATGTATTCTCAGAAGCTGCCCGATCCCATAATTTGTATTGCATAGGTCACAATCACACATATATATACACGCACAAGTATGTGTGTGCATATATACATATGTATATACGCACACACATGCGCACACGCACACACACAAAGAATATATTAAGAAGACAATGAAGTCTGGTCACAGAGCAATTTACAGGCTCAATATATTTTTTCTTTTTTTTTTTTTTTTTTACACTTTGTTTGAAAGAAAACTTCAGTATTTTACAGTCTTCAGTAGGCATTATATACACTGCACTTATGAAATCTAGAAAGTATTGAAATAGAAATACATTTCTGCAAACATTTGGGTAAGAAAACAAACCAAAATTTTTCAAAGATTTGTGCTATCTACATAATATTTTCTCTAAATCACAATAACTGTATCCATGGAATGTTCTCTAGAAAATGTCTTTTTTTTTTTTTTTAAAACACCATGCACATTTATAAGCAATTGTAACCCAAAATATCCCAACCTAAAACAATCTAACAATGTTCAGATTAAAAAATTTAAGTTTCAGATCAGATTTTAAAAAGATAAGTCTTTATCACAAGAGCTGTAATGATAACAATTACATGTTAAGGCTAAACTGGTTTTGTTTTGTTTTTAGAAACACATTTAAAGACACGTTTCTCTCGTGGCTCTGCATTATGAACTGTACTTACAGATGACAGTGCAGTGAACATAATGTTCAGTCCTACAGTCAGGATGCAGTCGCTCCTTCCCACTCCACAAGATACTGCACCTTTCCATCAAGTGTCACCCGACGAGCCAAAACACGGTATTTTTCCCCACAAGCTATTCTACCTGCTGCACCAAAATAACTAGTAATCGAGTTCTTTAGATGATTGAGCTGTAACTCCTGATCTGCTAAGTTGTTAAGTATCTCTGTATTGAGTTCATCATACTGGTAATCTTCCTTGCTCTCATCATCTTTTACAATTTCTGAATTTTGAGTCTGGAGTGCTTTTCGTGGAAAGCGACCTCTTCTTCTCAAATGTGGTATTGCAGCAGGCCAAGTTCTTCCTGTACGAGTCCTTTTTCTCGAGTCAGATAAACTATTAAAAAAACCAAACAAACAGCATTAACTCCAAGGAACTTGTTCAAAATGTATGCTTTATCATCGGTTATTTCCATGCAACTCATATCATAACTTCTTTGCTCTATTTTTCACTGATAAAAACACTTGTTGCCTATAGATAGATGACTATAAACATGGCACTTGCAAAATAAAGATTTCTTACATAAGGAGAATTGTACTAATTTAACAAAACGTCAGAAAGGTTAGCTAAATGATATTAACTTATGCCTAGGTATGTTAAGAGCACTATTTTGATACAGCTTAATCCCATTCTTAAGCAAATAAAAACTGTCTTCAGAGAAGTCTGCACCAAATGTACTTAAATTTGCAAATTAAAAATACAGCTTTATCACACAGGTAGGCCTCAATTACAAAAGCTATACTATAAGAGTTTGAGATTTGATGTTAGTTAAGACTGTAAATGAGAAATGAATTTATGCATAGTTTTTTTCAAGCTGAATTTATCTCAATAAATTAAAACTCTGAAATATGAAAGAAGATACTGCAAAATCTATTCTACATCACTACTTTCTATAGAACACACGACTTTTCTAAAGATGTATTGTATGTGGCCAGAAAAATATGTATATCCAAAACTCTCAGATTTGTATCTGTTAATGAAAAAAGAAGGTTTGACATTATCCAAGAATAAACCATCATCCAAATATTAAGTATCCAAGATATAAATCCTTATGTAAAAACCTACATCTATAATTTGCACATATTAAAACATGTTTGGTAAAGTCCTAAATTAAATGGTATGTGAACTTTGATGTTCAAGACTCCTATGTAACAAACTGAGGAAAAAAAGCACATCTTTTTAACATTAAAAAAAGAATGGGATAAAGGGCAGAAATACAAAACAGTGACTTAAGTCCTTAGGCAACAATTTCAGAAGTCTGTAAGTTAAACATGAGTTTTTGAAGACAGACTATTTGTAGCAGTAATGCACACAAAAATGACTCATGAAAGCACTTGATAGCATGAACCAGAAAGAGAGGAGACAAAAATAAGTAGACTGAGGATCCATGTACCTCAATAAAAGACAAATTTATGTTTGCTGAACTTGAGAGGGGGAAAAGTTCAAGTAACAATTTATTTGCAGAAAAGTTGATTGTAGTTAATAATTTATTTATGAAGACTGTGCCAAAAATTTTTCATGCTCTATTGACTGTAGAAAATCACAGCATACTTACTATTCTTTAACATGAATACACAAACCTACAAAAACAAAAGCTGCTAAAATTAATTCAGGGTACACATCAGGTCTTTTGTGGCCTTTATTAGAAAACTAAGCTCAGGAAGTGTTTATGCAGTTTTATTCTTTTCAGTAAATGTAATTTAACTACGTATTTACATCAACAAAGAGTAGTTAGTGAGCACAAAAAAACCCTCACCTTGCGTGTTGTAAGCAGAATCAATAAAGACTAGTTTTCTTCTGTCCTATTTCTTTAGATTTCCCCATGCAATTTATAGTTCTACTCTGAGTCGCAGTTGCTCATTACTCCAAATCCCAGTGAATTACACATCCTCAGTGTTATACCCCTTTGCAATATCCTCAGTTCTTCTCTATTTATTCTCCCACCAATTCTGCAATACCCTTACCTCCATTTCACATCTACTATGGCTGCCTCACAACTTAAGTCAACCTCCTACCTTATCTTCTACCTTTGTGTTGCCAAAGCTTCAACTAAAAAAGAACCACAACAAAACAGCACTGGCAATGACTAGGCCACAGACGATTAGAAAATTGTCTGCCTTTCTGTAAGTGTGGGTTGCTGGTTTGGGTCTCTCTCATCCAAGCATCTATCTTCATTAATCTTGTTAGACTGTAATTTCTTTGGAACTACCTGAATCAGATTTCATGGAAGTTAGCCAAAAGGTTCAGAACTGACTGGAAGTACAACAGAACCTCAGGTTTTAAGAAACCAGACTTAGAACACTAGACGTCATGCTTTGGCAAGATATCTCTTGTAGGATCCTTGCAACTTCTGTTTATTAAGGGTGAAGTATTGCTGAACCAATTGTTTCCCATCCCTCCTTTCAGAAAATTTTATTAAAATTAATATATTGCAAATCTTAATCTTTATACCAGATAGAGTAATTGAATAATTACCTATAATGTCTGGAAATGCTAGATGAGGTAGTTTCTTTCATACTGGCAGCACCTGTGGATTCCACATCTGAGGTATTGGATGAATGTGCAGTTCCATCAGATTTCCTGATGTGCAAGATAACAGGGTTGCCATGTAATGAAAATAATCTTGTATTAAAAAATAAGCTAACATTTCAGAAGCAGATAAATGACACGGTATTACAGTATTTTACAGGGATTTTTTTTAAGATTTCTTTTTTTTAATTTACCCAACAGTGCAGGGTAATTCCAAGGCTGGGTTCTCTATCACTGGAACTGGTTCATTATCCTAAGGAAGAAGGGGAAAAAAAAAAAAAAATTACTTCAAATTAAGTTTTAATTGCTGTATAAATTTTGTTTGAGGGTGAATGGGGGAACATCATGATTCAGATTAACTGGTTATGTTTTTCTTCAAAAGTGATAATCCAGTTAGAGGGAAAAGGAGGTGGGGGGGAAATATCCAAAACCTTACCAGAGGAGACGACTCTGGAGTTTTGTGAATCATTTTTCTTGTATAGGGACCAGGTGGACGACCTACTGATTTTTTTTTCCCCTTTCTTTCTATACCATTACTTAATTCCATAGAAGAAAATTTATATTTTGTTCTGTATTATTGAAGATAATTTTCATTGAATACATGTTTTCCTTTGGCAATGAATATACGATTAGATGTCATTGCTAAAACATTGCGCTAAATGAGGTTATTCTGGTAAATCAAAATTGTCAGGTAAAGTTATATATTTTTGCCTCTAGCATAGCAAACAGATAGAAGATCTTTCTAGTGACATTACTGATTCCCTAACATTGAAGAGGAATGAACAAGTGTTAAATGTTGTTTATTCATATGATCACACTTGGTAAAACATGGCACATTTACTAATACAAGTTACAACTTCACGTCATACTTCCTATTTAGAATTCTAGTTAGATTATTGCATAAGAGCACCAAAAAGGCAAGAGATTTTGTTTCCCAAATGGCAGCAAAGTTGGAATATTTTCTATTGTTCTTACTGCTAAATTTGATGGGGTTTTTTTTTGAAGGATCCTAAATAGAAAGCTAATTAAATTCATTCAAAGACCTTGTTCTCACAAATAGTCCACCTTTACAGTTATTTAAAAAAAATACATTATACAATGAAAAGGCCTGTTTTGTAGGCACCAAAAATATACCTAAAGTAGCCCTGATTTACCACAACATTGCTAGAATGACTGGGTTACTTTACCTCACATCAGGGATTGGTTTAGATGACTTTCTGCCTTTAATTTTGAACTCATGCGAAGTTCCTTCTGGTTCTTTCTCAGCCTTTAAAGCAGCATTTGGTGGCACAGGAGGAACACGAATTCTCAAGCCAAACAAATGCTTCTTTTTCTTTATTTCTTTTCCAGACATAAACCTAGATGATTTTAAATTAATTGTTAAAATTCTGACCCCAGGGAAAGCAACTTTTAAAATCACAGTGTACATGCAGAACAAAACTATGCAAATCAGAATATTCGTTCTAATGCTGTTTTATTCCCTTCTTTCTCCTAACACAATCCTCACTCTCAAATACAGAATGTAAAGTGGATAGAGGATGAAAGTTAAAACAATTTTTTTCTCATGATCTGGGTTCCACACAAATAGTTATGCAATGTTATAGTTTGAGATAGAAACAGTATTTAAAATTTAAGTGTTATTTCCAGCCAAAGTGATTATCAGATAGTCTTCAGTCTCCTTTGCTCAGTCTGTAATCTACATCAGATTAAATAGGCAAACAACATTTAAAACAAAAAGTATCAGTAACTTACATGGTCTTGTAATCATTTAATGCCTCCAGTACATGCTCATATCTTTCAGATTTTGGTGTATCTGCCAGCTGTGAAGTATTAAGAAATCATTTAACTTGTTGAATTCTTTAGTAATAGAAAGATTCCAGTTACTTTGAGCTACTGTAACTACAGATTTAGATGTGAAGTACATTTATGAAGTATTAGGTGTGGAAACTACCTAACCCCAAAGGATATTAATCATTATCCCATATATTCTGTGATTTACATCCACAGAATTCATGCCAGGATCAAGCCCAGGCCAAAGAATTTGAGTTTCACTTGTAAGAAGTGCAAGAAAAATATCTCAAAGAATTTTACTATACTCAACATAATAGTAGCTTGCCCTCCCAAGACTGCTAACAAGAATTCTTCTGTGGCATTATGTACTCCCAAATTAATTGAGATTGCAAGCAGAAGGTAATTATATTGACACAAGAACTTAGTTATTTTATTGGTGATCATTTTAACCAAAATCCTGCCACAGGACCTAATTCCCATTTTTGCCAACATTACTCAACATGATATAAAAAAATGGAAGAGGCCCAGAAAAGTTATTTGAGCTTTAAAATAAAAAAAAAAAAGTAAATCCATTTTCATGCCCCATTTGCTAAGACCCAGTCTAACCACCCTTCTTGCACCAAAGCCTGAAGTAGCTAGTCCCTATCAAGCTACCAAAACATGGAATCTTCTCTCTGAAAAATTGCACTTATGAATTAGAGACATAAAGCAGAATAAGTATGGCGGTGACTATGAAGAAGTGGACACAACATTTATGTAATAGAATTTTAAATAAGATTATTTTTATATTTAAAATAAGATTATTTTTATATTTAGACAGCTATTTTTAAATTCCAGTTGCCATGCCAAAATGTTCCAGAACGTATATCCAATTGTCTCTGCAGTAAATTTATCTTTACAGAGTTGACAGTTTATAAGTTTCACTATTAGTATGAATACTACAGAGCAGACTGTACAACATTTGCAGCTCAAAAAAACCCCAAACCACCTTCAAATACTTTCTAAAGAATACAATTCTGACTAAACAGGATGGATAGAAATGCTCAAAGGATTAAATGTGCTAACAGCTAAATAAATGAGTAAATATACTCAAAACCCAACCTTTTAATACAATTTTGGGCAAGCTTCATAGTCAGTCTACCTGCCTACCAAAGTTAAAGGACATATTCAACCAATTTTAGCCAAAGAAAGTCACAACTGTTTTTATACATCTTTACCATATGCATTCAGTACAATCCATTGCTATCCAGAGGTCTTGCAACTCCGCAGCACTTAACTATAGAAAACTGCCATATATTATTGCATCCTAAATAATAACATGCTAACAATTACTGGCTTAGGAGGTGTGGATAATTCACCATTTACTCCTATCGCACCTATGGCTAAAAAAACCTTTTCCTCTTATTCAATTATGAGCAGCTAGAAAAAGTAAACCAAAGTGTCATTTTTAACAGCTAAGAATATTACAAAAATCATAAAATCATTATATTGTACATGTTATTCTTTCTGTAACTAATTTCTGTTTAATAAAGAAACCAGACTAACTAAAGTAGTAAAATACATTTGCCTCATTTTTCAAGACACAATTTTTCCCAACTTAGCGAGAGACATTTAGAACCTTTTCAGAATAAAGTCTTGAAAATTTCCTCAACATAGCTTTTATGCATTTATTCAAAATCTACCCCTTCAAAAATGTAGTCTTCAGACTTAAAAGAAGTAGTTTCCTTGAAGGTGTAGAAATATTAAGGAATTGAAAGTACCACTTAAAGAGGTTTTGGATCTCCCCTCTCCTTCCTCCCCCTTAGTTATGCGTTTTTCACATAGATTGAGCATGGATGGATTGAAAGCGGAAAGGAGGAAGAGCACAATAAGGACTGTAGCCTTTCAACTTCTTCAAAATGGCATGTGTGCTCCAAGTCAATGGCAGCTAGATAGCTCCACTCTCCTCATCCACACCACAGCCGCTCTGACCGGCCATTCTGATATGAAATTATGTTAAATCTAAAGAAAATTATATTATGTGAAGTAAACAAACATTAATTTCTTTTACATTTCCCTCAATACTAAGAAAAACAAAAGTAAAAATTAAACACCATTTACGTATTTGTTAAACTGCAGTAAGACAGCCAGAACATTTCATTCTATTGAAAAGATGGTGTGAGAATCACCATATTTGTGCAGCCTTTTTTTTTTTTTTTACTTAAAGCTTAAGACTTGATATGACAGAATCATTGACTTGATATGACTTAGCTAAGAGATACCGTACATCCCAAAGTAAACAAGATGTCTATTCATAATAACACTAATCATCATTTTTAGTAATGCTGGAGTGTTTGCTTGTCTTTCTATTGACACTCATAGTCTAAACATATGTACGTTAAACTATTTTCCATTATTTATGGAAAGTAGTTACTCATTTAAACCAAGAACATACATTTGATTCTCAAATTATGTCTGCTAGTAAAAATGGATTAAGATGTATGAATTTACTGAAAAGAAGTATAAAAGTAGGATGTGCTCATGGTAAGAAAGTTTCAAACCAGTTATATGCCACCTGTACTAAAAAGCTTCAAAACCCTAAACAATTCTCATGCACGAAAGAAGCGCATACTCTACTAGCAGTATGCCAATTTGAATTTAGACATAAGTTTTGCATCCAACCTTACATGCAGAAACAAATATCTACACTGTTCCTCTCAGTTAAATATGAAGTCAGCCTGCTTGGAGAAATGGATTTCCTTTAACAGCTGGAAAAACAACTAGTATAGTAGTGAACTAAAACCAAGATGCCTTGACAAGTAGCAGAATCAGACTGGAAAAGGATCAAAACAATCTTTAGACCTGGACACAAACTGATCACCCCCAAGTTTAGAAGAGGGAGGAAAGAGGAAATGTTTGCGTACAATAATTCGTTATGTGTTACACCTTAGAGACTTTGAAGATGTCTTCATATGCAATACACTCTGTATTCAGTTCTACATTTAGATTTTCTCGTCTGTGCACATGAAAATATCAAAGAACTATGAAGCAATTATAAAATGAAAGAAAAGCAATATACATATATGCAACAGAATAAATAGTTGAGTATAAATAAAGTTGCCATGCAAATAATAAAATAATAGTTACATGGACCACTTGAGAAATTTTACAGCTCAGAAAAACATTATACCACTTTAAAAGTATTCTATTTCTGCAAGGAAATTAAAGATGGTCTCCTCATTATTTGGGATTATCAGATTTTAAGGTAATAAAGAATTTAACACCCAGAAATAAAACAGTTCATAAGTCACTAACTTTCAGGACATATGCATGCACTGTGAGGAAAAACAAGAAAGTATACCAATTACTTACCTCACCAGGATGCAATCTATCCCAGTTTTCATTAATGTAGGCCATGAGTTCAAGCTCCGAATCAAAGTATTTCTTCTTATGAATAACACTTAGGTTGTAAAGGCATAGATGTGCTATATCTACCCTAGAATTCAGAAATATTTGAATTAAAAAAAAGTCTTTTTCTTCCAATTGCTTTTCTTTGAAATAATTTATGAGAAAAGATATTAGCACGATATAGTTAGAGGAACACATAATACAACTTAAAACACTCGATCCAGAGAACATCATGAAGTCTCCTGTCATTTCTCTTCCTCAAGTGATTCCTTCTGCTTTGAATCTTACTTTCATCTCTGCCTCATCTCATTGTCATGATGTTCTTTTAAACTCCAAAACTGGTCTAAACCATGGGATATTTAACTAAGTCCTATCAATTCTGAATTCATGCAAGTATTTTGGTGAATTAACATTTAACAAGGTAATTTCCACCATATACTTGTTAGCACATATATACACTGAATTGGATGTAACTTCTAATACAGGTTAGTTCAAAGATTTCAAACTACAACCAACCATTAAGTTTCATCAAGGAAACTATTATAAAATGTGTCAAGATGTGTACTCTAGTACTCACTACATTTGGCTTATCTAATGGCAGGATCCTAAACCTGCAAAAAAGACTTTGTTCGGATATCTCAATCTTCACATATACAACAGGTGAGTAGTTGCTTGCTACTTCACTGAACAATCCCAGGAATAAATCCCAAGAGCATACAATTGCAATATATCTCTACATTTAAGAATAAACGTTGAAGGCAAAGTTGTCCCTGTTCATACAAGCAGTAAGAACAACTCGGGAAACAACTCAAGACAGCAAGTGGATTTCCTTTTTTGCAAGGAGAATCAAAATACCAAAAAGAAAAGAAAAGCATGTATTCAACTCACACACACACCCCTTTTTTTTAATTCATACTTACCATCTCAAGGGTAAACGTTTGAGGTATTCTGGTCCAGAACTGCAAACTGAGCAAATGAACGTATAAAACCTAAAAATATATACATACGTGTATGTACATGTGTCTGGGTGGTGGGTGTCTGTATACACACACACACACTTTCTCAATGTTTTAACACTCTAGTTATGAAAAAATGAAAGTTAAGCAGGCTAGAAACCCAGCCATATGATATTTGAAAGCCCCTTTGCTCTCCAGCTTCCTTTATCAACTTCCACAATCTGTGCTGGTACCTACCGGGCCAGATACAAGGTACTTCTTCAATCTTACCCTGGTACCACTGTTTCATACTCCCTAAGAAAGTCCCTCAACCTATGACTGTATCAGTGAAGATGCTCTGTAATGTCCCCACTCCGTTTGCTCAAATGCAGAAACCTGTGCACCAGTGTAAGCATGCACTTAAAGGACCCATGCATTCCTGGGTCCTAACTCAGTTCCTTCATACAAACATTCCAGCACAACCAACAGCTAAAAGAAAGTATAATAGATAATGAATGAGATACTCCTCGATTCCCTTCTCCAGCTTTCTCATCTGCTCCAACTGCTCCAAGCACCTCTTAAAAATGAAAGTGCAGACCAGCGCTCTTTTTCATTTCCTTTTGTCCCGACTCACCACACATGAATGGAGGATGTACAGAGTTCCCCTCAGTCTAACTATCCTTCCAGCTTTCTTCAGTTCCCTATACTGTTAGTACAGGGAACTACTACTGCACACACATACCCTGACAACCTATGTTGAAGCATGGTGCCTGTTGCATACAAGAGATTAGTCACCTACACTGTGAACTTGAAAGCCCTTATCTAACTTAGAGGCCCACTAAAGTGGTCTGCTTTAAAGCTTCCAATCTCCCAGTAGCCAGGACCTATAGCATAATGGACTTCCACACAAAGTGAAGTCAGTAACAGTCTGAATTTAACTATCCATTGGTTACCTCTCCACCACCCCACCATCCTTCATTGAATTGAGATGAAGAACTGCATTTTCCTGGCACCTGATCACATGCTTTATTTTGTATAGTCTTCTACACAAAACTCACAACAGTATTTTCCCAAAATGGGGTATTAAAGATGCTTTAATAAAAGCTCACATGTGAGATTCCCTCCACGTTTTAAATAAAGACAACCATAAAGTACAGCTTAAGTTTCTTACCTGTCACCAAAAAGCATTGGCTTTTGGAGGCACTGCACGCAAGCCTCATGAAACCACTGCTTACATTTGCAGCACTGCAACATCTTTAGATACCAGCTTCACCAACAGAAAGAAAAACAAGATGTTAAAGAAGTTACTGAAAATTGTTTTTCATTACGTCTAAATTAAATAGCAAGGGATCTTCTGACCCAAACTGATTTTCACAGTTTTTAAAACAAACAGTCATCTGTAGGGATACTTCAGTAACACTGAGTTGCATAACGAATCTTTACTAGAAAAGAGTGACTAAGAATAATAAAAGATAGTCTAGTAAAAGGATGAATGAAGTTATTAAATGAAGAAAATAAAAATTTAATTTCCTCTGACAACCACCTTTTAATTCTCAACAGCAAGAATTCAGTAACTCCATATAAGCTCCTTCTCACATACCAGATTAGCTTCCTTGTTATTTTCCAAAGCACAGCACAGCCGCATTAAGTCACAAACATTTGTTCTGAGGATTCAACTACCTGAATCCTCAAAATGAACCTCATAGTTTACACTTCCCCACCCCCCTTTTTCCGCTTATCCCTTGAGAAAAGGAACCATGCAAAATTGAAGGCAATGTTTATCCAACTCTGCAAAGTTCTCAAACCAGAGCTCTGTCCTGTGAGTATAAACTCATAAGCTTCGCTTCTTTGTGGAACTCTTGATTTGCCTTGACTTCAAGTCTTCAGTGCTATTTTATTCATTCATTCATCCATGCAGTCACCAGAGTATTTATCTCTACCTGCTTAAGAAGTCCTGTTCTTTCCTTTTTTGTAAGAAAGGACCAGCAGAGGACTCTAATGCCATAAGAGGAAAAAAAGTCTTTCCACCACCAATAACTGCAATCCAGGGTATGATGTTATGGTAGAATCAGACAGCTGTCTATTCCAACAAAATTTAATAAACTAATCTCTAGATATATTTATATTTGTGACTAATGACAGCTGAGTTAACATCAGAAAAACACTGCCTAGAATTGCCAGAAGATCAAACAACTCCATCCAATCTCAACACATTAACAGTAGCAATGCAAAATAATACATTCTTGCTTGTTGTAGAATGGACTGTTATGTGATGATCACATGACAAAATTAAAACAAAGCAAAAGATCTGATGGGAGAAGGAAAGCCATTAATAATGTATTTCCCACGAGACATTAAAAAACATATAAAATTCAAAATTCCACTTTGCATTGAGTTTAATACCTATGCACAACAGAAACTAACAAGTTCACAAGTAAAAGTCTCCAGGATCAGGGCCAAAGTTTGCAGCTGCATTAGGAAGAAGAGTTCTTATGTATTATTTGTTTACTTACTCTCCAGGTCCTCCACAATAGCAGTAACACTGCTGGACATTGGTTTTATGACCTGCATCCCACTCAAGGTCTGTTGCATTATATGGTAATGTTTGTTTCATGACTTGCAGTGCTTTGGCATTTGGTCCTTTCTTAAGCGCACCACCCCTCTGGGCCAAAACAAATACATTAGTTTACAAAAACAGTAATGCATTTCTGAAACTTTCAAATCCTTTAACTTGAAAGTTATGAATATTTCTCTATAATCAAGTAGAATACTTTCACCTGTATTTATGTTTTAATACTAGCATATTTGTTTAAAAATAAATTGAAAGCCAAATGTCATCTATTTCAAAAATCAATTCCCAACATATAAAACTTCCATTCAGATCAAAGTTAACAAGAAATCACTGAAAAAAGAAAATGCTATTTATTTTTTTGTTTCAACTTCAAAAACAAAGTATGCATGCAATATGGGATGTATTAAGAAATGTTTTTCTGGAAACATACCTTTGTTGTTGTTGCAAAAACACACTGTCGACAGAGCCATTTATCATCTGAATCAATCACGCTTGAATCAATATTTGGTGTGTGACACAGCTGATGATAACCTGTATAAAAAATGATCAACCAAAGCGTTATTAAAATGGCAAAAGAAGCTTACACAGAATTAACTATATATAATTTTAATGCAGCTATAAGGCATTATCCATCATTAAGTGCCAAAAATCTGATCAAAAAGATTGGTACCACATTCGAAAGTCTTAAATTTTCTTAGTGGAAAAAATAAACTTTACTTACAGAACAGGGGTTAGTCACTTTAAGATGGATTATCATTATTCACTGAGCTCTTAATAGCCACTAAGGGCTATAAAATCTAAGATCAGCTGAGCAGTCAGTCATAGCCAGGCAAACATTCTCCTTCATAAAACAAATCAAAACGTCTTTTAAAGTGCAGTAAATAGAAAAAATCTTGTTACCTTGCCCACATTTATCACATATAACCATTTCATTCGGTGCTTCTGAATACTCTTCCTGACATATTGTACAGACCATTTCCCCACTTTCAGTGGCTCCTAGACAAAGATGAAAGTGTGATTTTTTTTTTTTTTTTCAGATTACATCTGCAGTTGGAATGGTTACCACGCACATGGCTTTTTTCATAATTTCAGTTACAGATCCATGCATTGTAGAAACATACTGTTACAGAGCCTAACTTCCTAACAAAAATAAAGTCAGACATTTTGTACAGACTGTATGTGTTACAAATATTTATATCACTTATCATAGGCTATTGGATATTTATAGACTATATATTGCCTATTTACTGTGCAGTCGATGGTTCCTTAATATCAACAATAAAAATTAAATAACTGAATAAAGAATGTAAATGCAGGCTGAGAAATATGTATAAAAATCCTATCTGGACAACTGATAGATACGTTTTGTATTTACAGTAGTTTGTGCTTCTTTTCATGTAAATATATGCACAATTTGGTGCATATCTTTTTGACAGATCTGCCCAAGGTGCTTTAATATTAAACTCCAACACTCTTCTGAAATATGTTATTACTTCTTAAAAATATCTGCAAGCATACAAAAGCACACAGTAACAGTAGAAGTAAGAAAAAAGCTAGTTTGCAAACTGGAAGCAAAACTACATCTTGCTCCAATTATACCACGTCAACGCAAAAATCTGAACTAAAGTACAAGTTACTTAATCTACATGTTATCACACATGCATTAAAGTTTAACAGTTATGATAAATGAATCAAAGATCATAAACTAGTACTATACAGAAGCACAACAGCAGTATTTTAAAAGCTTCTCAGAAATAAAGCAGTTGATTTTTTTTGCTATTATGAATACAAAGCTTCTCCTATTAGCAGATAAAGTGTTTAGTTTAAACACCAAGAATCAGCAAGCGCCAGACCAGATTTCCATTGCCTTTATACGATGAGGAAATTGTAAGTGATTTTCGGAAGAAATTGTCACTGAAATTGTCATCTGTGCTTCGTTAGCGTTACATTATCAAGATACTAGTTACTCCCCAAATATCTGAAAAATCAAAGCTAATATACAATAGATGTTTCACTTGATAATTGCACATTTCTTTATATCACATGAATACTCCAAAATCTGTAATGGTTTCTTATGTACAACAGTTATGGTGTTACTTTTAACTGTGAAAACTCCATTCAAACCTAGGATTTTCCAGTCTTTGGTTTCTTTCCACGTCATGTTGTTTCAACTGAAAACAATAGGAGGACATAAACTCGGTGTAAATTAGGGCCTGGAGTTTTCTGTTAAGACAGAGTATTATACTCTATCCCCATCCAAATAAACTCAAGTGTGATTATTTTTAGAAGTGTTCTCCCCTCCCTGCACATAGTTATGTGAAAACAAAAAAACAAAACACAAAAGTAACTGCAATGATAAAGAGTTGTTTGAAAATATTTTTTTTCTTTCTTTTCTTTTTTTTTTTTTTTTTTTTTTTTTTCAATTTGCCTAATTCATGATCCTGGGTCACATTAAAATATATCACTCTTTAGGATACAAGAATATAATGTAATAATTTATTGTAACAGATATAGTAATCTAAACAAATAAAATACCAGACAATAACTACTTCACTGAAGTTCTTGCCTGTTTGTATGTCCTTCCAGAGAACCCAGGATTTGGAACTGTCTTCAAATATAATGAAGCAGTTCTGTTTCAGTTTGTTTATCTAAAAAACAAAAATACAGTGGAAGCCATGAGTAAAAGGACTAAACAGAAGAATTTATTTGATACTGAGACAGTAATATTGTAATATTTAACCAACATGTGATGCTGTAAGACTCCAGTGAAGTTAAATTGTTTACCTTTTTGATAGTTCCAAGATAAAACAAGCCATCTGACCATCTAGCTAGGACATCCTGACCTTCTTCAAATTTACACAGTGGCTTTTTGGCTTTCTGTCCATCACGTAACGACAGCTTGGTCAGAGATGCTGAGGTCTTATGGCTTCGACGTAGAGGAGACCGCTTATGGACCAGTGAATTACCCACCGCTGTAGAGTCTCTAAAGAAAAGAAAGCAAGAGAAAAGGTGAGCAGAATGAATTTAAAGTAAGAAACCATATACTTTAAATATTAATATGATTCACAGCTAGAACTCACTTAGCTAACTCCAGAACTTCAGGTAACTAAAAACCTGGTCATGTTTTCAGACTTTACACACCTTTAGTAGCAGTGCCTCTGCTACTATAAGAGTCTACAAAATTTGAAAGAGAAGTTTGTATAAAGAAAAGTTTTCTACGAAATCAACTAATGTAAATGAGAATGGGGAGACACAAACTTTCCAGCTCAGAGACTCTTCATAAAATAACCAGAAGCATCAAAGAATGCATCAAAAACATTCAATACAGGATTACTTATGCAAAACGTCAGTCACTCAAGTCACTGACAGTTTTCTAAAATTCTAAGGAAGCTAAAAAGGTCCTAAGCCATTTCTAACTACATTACCTTGGTAGGGAGAGTAACAATCGACAATTAAACATGGTAATCAGCAGTTAGTTTCTCAGAATTTAAAAAAAAAAAAAAAAAAAAGAAAGAAAAAAACCACACACAAATGTTACATAGGGGGAGGAAAAAAGAAAGAAACCAGGTTCAGCACCATGCTAACTCAAGGTCTATACTAACTCAGGTACCTCCAACACAGCATCATGCTTTGCCACTAAGCATAGCTATAGAGGTTTCCAGCACAGGAAGAATTTCTACATGTTAAGTTTCTAATGTAAAATAAGTTTTCCTCTCTGTTAGAATCAGAGAGGAAAAGAATAAGGAAGGTTGCAAGAACTTTTGTTTTTCCTTTCTTCACACATGAAACTCAAAATTATAAGTTACTTGAATCAATAATCATTTTTTCTTCATACAATATTCCAAATATATATAAATATAGCCTATTTATATATAGAAGTATATGTAAGTGTGAATATGCTTTTATGTCAGACTAGCTATCAAACACTACACTCCAAGTAAAGGAATATAGAAAATTATACAATAGGACCAGATAATGCACAAGGAAGAATCTTCATAAGTAACAGGCAGCATTTGAGACTAAAGAGCAAAGTTTCATCTCGCTCAGGATAGCTTAGGTACATTATCAGCACCAGAAACATTTTAATTAATCACAAAGCACCAACAAAACCAGTAAATGAATCGGTGTCCTATATAGCTTGATGAGAATTACTATTCAGATGTTAGAGAAGTTACTCTAAAGTTTCAAAGAGAAGAGAATCCCTTCTCCCTAAGAAGTTTACTGTTTACACTCAATATGAAAATAAAACTAGAATTATAATGGCTTAAAACATCAAAAATATGCAAAAATGCAAAAGTTAATATTCTGGAGAGCAATCAACATTTTTTTTGTACTAAACAGTTTAAACCAAGAAAGTTAGACAGAAGAAAATTAGACAGCTGTTTTAAGCATATTTATAATCAGTGTAAGTCTAAACAATGACATGACAGTAAGAGCAGCCATAATGGGCCAGACAAGTGTTCCACCTAGCCCAATAACTCTGGCACCCTCATGCACAACTGGGTCACCAGTTTAAATCCTGCCTGACCCCAAATACAAAACTATTCAGACAGGTGACCAGGGAAGACCAGAGGAACGGACAAAACAGAATAGCACTCCTCTCCCAAATATTCTCTAGGTCTTCTACAGGCTGTGGATCCAAAGATCTCAAGCACTAGTGTCTTTAGTTTTTTCAGTCCTTAATGGAATTTTCTTCTGCAAGTTTTCCTATATGTTTTGTTGACCCTGTAAAGCAGCACTTCTTTTGGCTTGTTTCACAGCTGGCACCTTGTCACTTCATTTGACACCCTTCATCACTGCATCAGAAAATTAAACTGTCATTTTCCATCTTCTCCCTTCACACCCCAGTAACGATGTTTAGACCCACCCAGCCATATTTCCCAGATAAAGAATCCTACCAATTCTGCTGCTTCTCAGGTGAAAGCTGTTTAGAGTCACCACTGCTTTTCCCCAGTTCTACTCTAACATCTGACAACTGGGACAGGATGCATGCAGCATTTGAAATAAGTTTACAATAACAGGGTAATAGCATGGCAGACCAGGCCATTTTTTATTCTTTGCTCTTTTCCAACTAATAACATTTGTAGCCTTTCCCCCCACCCCACTGCAATCAGGCATTGAGTTAAAAATTTCAAAGAATAGTCTGGAGCAGTTAGAATGAGAACCTGCAGTTTCCAACCATTGTTTCTCTTCCCACTTTTTGCACCAGATTTCATTTGCCACTTCATTATACAGCCACTCAGTAGCTTGAAGTCCTTCCACGCTTTCTACATTATTCTGAATAACCTCATACCCTTAGAATATTTCGTCATTTAAGCTTACCATCTTTTGTACATCACTCCAAGATTTTGCCCCTTATCTTGTACAGTAGCTTAAATTTTTGCAAGGGCCTCTGAAGCAGGGCCCCAACCCTTAACACTTGTTGAAACCACATTCTCCTCTCTCCTTTGTATCTGTACAACCATTTACATACCCAAGTACCAAACAGGCTCAGAAACAAATGTGTCTGAAGTCAGCCAGTCAAGAGAGGAAAAAGAGGTTTTACCTTCATTAGTTCCCCAGACCTTTCTGACTGCTTGCTTTGTGCTAAGTTGGACGTGTGTGCAATGTTCAAAGGCTAGGCAAGGCTTGATCAAAACAGCCTAGAAATAGTTGTGAAACTATGACCTGGTCTCAGCCAATAATTCTTTTCTTGAAAAGGACTCATCATTACAAAGTAAAGTATTTAGATATTTCAAATTACATCTATGAAGTTGATTTAGCATATTAAACATGTCAATAAGTTGCCATCTGTAGTTCGAAGCACCTAGAGCAATTTCACTAGTGCACCTTGAAACAGTTTAACAAGTGTTTTGACAGGACTGCTCTCTTCTAGAGGTTCAAAGATTTTCTTTCCAGCTTTTTATCTGGTTTGATTTAAGAGACTAGAGAAAGCAGCTAAAAGGCAGGAATGGTGGCTCTTCTTTTCCAGTACTTGAAAAAAGGCGTGAAAGATCTTGTACAGAATAAACAAAAAGACACAATCTATTCATTTATTATACATAATCCAGTACAGATTTCCATTTTAAAAAAACAACTATTTTTATGAGTTTTATATTAAAAAAATCTTCAAAAGCATGTGACATTCTTTTAAGTACAAAAGTTTGTCCCATAACTCCATTCAAATTATAAAAAAAAATGTGTTGTGCATCATTTTCTGGCACAAAGCACTTAAATGAGTCTATACATTGACTTACACAACTGCCTAAATTCACAATAGCTACTTCAGACACTGAAGGATCTTGACACACAATAAAGGTCTGAGCCAATAAAGCAGACACTTCTCCATTGTCCACGTTGCTCTCTTTGTGGGAGATAGCACTGCTGAAGTGATGACTAAACAGCTCATGAAGTAGCTCCTGCTGTGGCAGTTTATGGTTTATCTAACACATAGACTGAAAACAGGGTTAGTTATCACAATAGGCTGACACTTGGAGCTAGCTTAACAGTTGCTTTCCACATGGATTAGAAGTTCCTCTTCAGGGAAACATTCCCTCAATGTTTTTGATAGAGATTAAGTGGAAAGAGCTACTGTTTTAACAAGTTGACTTTAATTAGCAAGCCATAAGTTACTTAAAGTAGGTGTCTCTGAAGTGCCTTCTGGAAACACTGCACACAAGAAATTCAGTGCAGATCAGCATAAAAAAACCCTACATGCCTAAAATGTTAGTAACTTTCTTGTCTGTCTTGCCACGGCTCTCTCCACTATAGTGGAGTACCAAAAAGTCACACCAACCATTAAAATAAAGTTTCTGTCAGAAGTTAAGTAAAAACGCAAACTAAGGTTAACTTCTTGCTCACCAATTTTGAAATTAATTTAAAAGGTTCCACATTTACCAGAAACTTGCTTTCAAGTCTTCCCTAAAGTTAGCTCCATAGCACCTTCCTACCATACCATTTAAAGGTTAGTAATTTTGTTGGTAACTGTAAGTAACAATTTCCCCATCTTAAAAACTTCTCGTTGCAAAATATCCAACAGATGTCTTGTTTTTCAGAAAAACTTATCCAATATAAAAATCTGCTTTATCTCATTTAACTTGCACAACTAAGCTACACTGCATGTCATACAGCATGTCCAACCTACCTTAGCTTTACATCCTTTACTCAATACTGAATATGTTGTGGCTGTATTCTTATGCAAGCACTTAAAATGCAAAGAAAGTACTTACGCACCTATACAGTCTTTCAGAAGTTAGTGGGGGAAGTCAGTAAAATGTGTCTGCATGTTGAAATACATTTCAAAATAGAAGTGCACTTTCACCATTTCTTGAGTAGTTGATCTCGTGAAGTACTGAAAATGGTCATTGATTTTTCACCTCTGGGTCCAGATCACAACCATAGATATTCTCAAGCAAGACAGGCAGAAGACCTTCTATTCAGCTACTTAATGAATTAGTTTATAATATGCTGTAGCAGCAGGAGACAGCTGTCAGTTCTTTGCCAACAGGAACGGCAAACTCCCTCTGAAGGTCTGTTACCTAAAGCAGTCTGATTTGTAAACCATGACAACTCACTATGAATAGCATTGTATTTATCAAAAATCTAAATTAGATTTCTGTTAGTTTTGACTTGTTTGTAACTCTTTCTAACCTCTTTATCAGAGGTTAGAAAATTTCAATGTTCGTTTGGTGCCTCTGGCTCCTGTATCTCCACAGCAATCCTACAGAAGGAAAAAGCGGAAAAGTTAGGGAAAAAGACGTGAAGAGGCTGGAGGATTAAAAAGACTGAGCACTCTCCCTCTTGTTTCCAAGCGCCTTTTTCCTCAGCAGCACTGCCAGGTTAAGGTCATTCATACTCCTGTACTACTTCAGTTGTAGCAACTGCTGTGAAACAACTCCTGTTAAGAAAAACTCCCTTGACAGAGTCATTTTTTCAGCCGAGTTCTCTGATTTGTTTCACAGAATGGTTTGTCAGCACAACAGAACAAATGCAAACAAGCAACTTTGGGACACAAACTCCCTCCAACTGGCACTGCCAGACTGCATGACTGAACTACAGTTTCATTGACAATCCATGCAATTTCAGGAAATTTCTTCCAGAAGGGCTGTGTGATTCACAAGTACCACAACAGTAACAGATAACTACCCTATGAGTACAGATAGTTTTTGGAAGCCAATTTAAAGATACTAATTTTAACAATTAAGTGCCCAAAGCATATTAAAAGAACATTTTAATCCACTGAGACAACTCATAAAAGTGGGACCTACAGATAGTTCATTTATTTGCAGTAAATACAAATCACACTGAAGGGAAGATGAGTTTAGAGACCCCAGCAGACTTAGCAGAAGGGAATTCAGACTAGAAATCACACACACAGAGCACCCTACTAAGATCCTGAACCCGAGTTGTCTATCTCAAAACCGGAAAATATGGTATCACACAGGAGAGGAAGATCTAGTAAAAGAACTTATGATAACTAGAGACAATCAGTTTACGTTCTGAAAGTGTGATATTACTGCTGATTAATCGCAACTGTTGTGAAGTTACAGACAAACTACACTTTTATTAAACTTCAAAGAAAACTGAACTATGAAGAAGGATTGTGAAATACCAGCAGCCTGTTCTGCTCTCCTTAAAGCAGGACAGTTAACACCTCACAGGGAATGGGGGGATGGAGGTCTAGCAAAGGCTCAGAACACACAAAACTGAAGGCAGTTTCACACATCCAGTACAGCAGCTTGCTCCCCTCCCACCAGCTCTGGATTGGCAAGCTGACTTTTCTCCATAAGCTTTCTATTCAGTTTTCTTTCCCTTAATATAGATTAATTTTCTGATATTTTAAACACATTAAAGCACCTCACAGAAAGGTCTGGTGACTAGACAAGCCACGTAAGCAGCAAGCGCTCACAGCCAGAAGGCAGCAGAAAAGGGAAATAAATCTTTTCTGAAAGCCACAATCTTAGCTGGTTTACCCAGCACCTCATAACCAAGCCCAAGCCATGCTTCCAACATAGCTGCTAACCTGTGACTGGGATCCAGTACATGTTAGCAGCCAGAGAGATGCTGGATCCCAGCCACATGTTTCTTCCCATCTTCCTTGCATCTTCTCTGCCATTTATGAGATCTCATGCCAAACATTATCTGTTCACTGTGTCAACCACACCTCCCTCCCCCAAATAAAAAGATTCTGCTGAGCCAAGACAGACAGACTTAACAGGATACTTCCTCTGCCCCAACCCAGGCCAAAACTTAGGATCAGTCCGATTCAAAAAACAAAAAGTTCACTTTGCTTTTCGTAATGGCAACTTTCTTGCAACAGTCACTGTTCCAATTATACATGAACAGGCTATTATATTAGTAAACTGCCATTAGTTTATTTCAAGCAGAGGATCCAGTACAAATCTAGATTACAGTCTATCCTTTTACACTACTTCATGTAGCCAAATGAATATTGAGCTTCCAATGTGCCATGTCATAGAACATCTACAAGATATACTTTGAGCTCCTTATCTTTACACTATTTTGTATTCTGGTACAATCAAAAGCCTAAGCCACATCACCAACTGTACAGAAGAAGGATAAAGGGACTCTAACCTAGGCATCCCTCAGTCTAGAAAAGCAAAGAGTAATGGTTGGGGGATAAGAAATACATTCTCAAAACTATTTTCAATTTTTACAGTTGTTGATAATAGAATAATTCAGGTTACAAGGGATCTCAGGAGTTCTCTAGTCCTGCTCAGTGTAGCATCAGCCATGAGGCCAGACCAGGTGGCTTTATCCAGTCAGCCCTTGAAAGCCTCCAGTGACGGAGGCCACACAACCACCCTGGGCCCCTGTTCCGCTGCTGAACTGTCCTCATGGAGGCGAGGGGGTAAACATTTCCCCCCCATACCCATTGGAATCCTTGAAAGCTCCAGTGACGGAGGCCACACAACCACCCTGGGCCCCTGTTCCGCTGCTGAACTGTCCTCATGGAGGCGAGGGGGGAAACATTTTCCCCCCACACCCCTCCCTGAAGCCTTTTATTCTCCAGGCTGAATGAGCCTGGTTCCCTCAGCCTCCTCTCACAGGATAAGTGTTCCAGTTCCCAACTGTCTTGGTGGCCTTCCATCAAAACTTCTCTAGTTTGAAGTCTTTCACAGAACATCTAACGAGTTCTGTGTAGAAGGAAATAATCGCTTCCCCTCAATCTTCTGGTTCTGTTGCTGTTAACATAGCCTGGGATACCACTTGCCTTTGCTCACAGGACACACTGCTGGCTCGTGTTCTGCTTTCTGTCTGCCAGACCCCCAGACAATCTTGCAAAGCTGACCCCCAGCCAGTCTTAGCCTGGGGTTCTTCCTTCAGATGCAGGACTTTTTTTTGTCTCTGTTGAATTTCATGAGGTTCCTGTCAGCCACTTTCTTCAGCCTTCCTGAAGTTGAGGTAAATGACATCCACTCCTCTCCCCTTGTCCACAAATCCTGCCATTTTTAACACAGAGGTGGTCAGGTTGGTCAGGCCATGATTTATCCTTGGTAAATATATGCCGACTGTTCCCAGTCACCACCTTTCCACATGCCCAGAAATGTCCTCCAGGAAGACTTACTCCATGACTTCCTAGAGAGAGACCAAAGTGAGGCTAACCAGCCTGTGGTTCCCTGGGTTGAACTTTTGGCCTGTTCTGAAGATAGGTGTAACATTTGCCATTCTCTAACCATTACAGATTACACCTGTTCTCCACAACCTATGATGGTAAAGAACCACCCCACGAGAACATCACACAGTTATCTTGGTGCTCTTGAAAGCAGCCTGTCTGGTCCCATGGGCCTGCATGACTCACATTCACATGGTTGTTTAAACATGTGCAGCAAGCCAATTCACAGGCCACTCAAGCAAGCAACGCTTAACAAATCCATCATGGATAGAAGTTACAGTATCATTTAAGGCAGAAAAACTTTGTCCTATCAATGATTTCAGGGCAACCACTCTATATAAGCTGCTCCTTGTCAGCAAGACAAGAAATTGTAACTTGTTTATTTCTCAGCTCTACCCAGTCAACCATCATGATCATATGTGATTTTCATGCAATACATTACGATCCCAATAGGGTTGTTGTTGGTTTGGGTTTTTTAATCCTTTGAAAGAGCCTTACATTTTGGCTACAATTTTTGCTTTGAATTCTTCTGTCTGGTTAGACACTTTAAAGAACTCTCTAGTAATCATAGAACATCCTTTCATTAGTGTGTTTAAGTAGCTCTATGCTTTCAAAAGTATATCCATCACATTACCTGACAAAAGTAGTAAGTTTTGCTTCTAAAAAAAAAAAGTGATATTAAGAACTAAGTGAGTCCCTGCAGCCCATTCAGCTGATTAGCAGTTAGGTCTATGAATCTGTTGCACATTAGAAAGAAGTTTAGCCAGAAGATTGTAGAAGGAAATAATCACTTCCCCTCACAGAACTCGTTAGATGGCACCTAGAATACTGTGTTTTCGTTCTCCCAGTGCAAGACAGACATCAAACTAGAGAAGTTTTGATGGAAGGCCACCAAGACAGTTGGGAACTGGAACACTTGTCCTGTGAGAGGAGGCTGAGGGAACCAGGCTCATTCAGCCTGGAGAATAAAAGGCTTCAGGGAGGCCTAACGGCAGCCTTCCAGCTCCTATGAGAAGATTAACAAGATGGAATTAGTCTCTTCACAGTAGTGCATGGCAGGAGGACAAGAGGTAACACACATGTTGAAATAGGAGAGATTCCAATGGGTAATGGGGGGGAATGTTTACCCCCTCACCTCCATGAGGACAGTTCAGCAACGGAACAGGGGCCCAGGGTGGTTGTGTGGCCTCCGCCACTGGAGGCTTTCAAGGGCTGACTGGATAAAGCCACCTGGTCCGGCCTCATGGCTGATGCTACACTGAGCAGGACTAGAGAACTCCCGAGATCCCTCCTAACCCAAGTCATCTTCTGACCCTGTGAAGTATGACTGTCCTTAGCAAGATTGATTCATACTATTAAAAAAGAGGTAGCCACCAGGATAAGTGCATTCTCATGTCCATACTACTGCAGTCATTTGTGATTTTGGTTTTATTTGCTCACATTCTCCCTCAAGAACGAATAAATAACTAGAATTGTTTTAATTCTATTTGATATGCAAAGTGAAAGTCTTCGTCTTTAAAAAGATCATTACAGAATAACATATTTCCCCTACATATTTACTATGTAGGGAAATATGGTAGGGCAGTCCTGTACTGTAAGAGCCATTTGTTTTAGGATTGATCATGTGTTTGTACACAAAGAGAAGCTGCAGAAGGTAGTATCAGGGAGAGAACAATGGTATCAGGTTGCAACACACCTTTTCAGATCAGATCTTCCCTTTAATTGTATACTTAGCACCTCCTTGAACACAGCAACTACCGTTTGGGTTTCTACAGTATCCAAATACAGGATGCTCAGCAACATACCTAAGGGAGTATAGTATGAGCATGCACCCTAGCAGTGAAAGAGAGAACAGACAACATGCTGACTTGCACTGGGGGGAGGGGGAGGAAGAAAAAGGATTTCAGAGGTGAAACCCCATGAAGATAAGTTTCCTTCTTTAAGGCTAGTCTACAAGAACAGCAACCTTCATAAGCACTCCACAGAAAGAAATTAAAAATAAATCCATCTAAAACAGAGTATTATTATCCTCCAAGATACTTAGTGAATGAAATATGGCCAGACTCATCAGGGATGCTCTCATCCTCTCAAAGAAAATTAAGCCTCTTGATTTCACTCCTCCATAGAGATTCCACCTTCTAGGAAGAGACCATCAGCTTGAAGTCTCGATTGTTCAAAGCGTAAATTCAACTAGTTTCAGTGCTTTCAGTAATGGGTATCACCCTGCCCAAGGACCCTCCAGCAATACCTGTGGTTTTATAATTCTTCTTCTAGTGTGTTTTACTCAAAGACACACTTCCCCTCCATTTCCTGCAAGGAAGGCCTGTAAAGAAGGCAAAAGCAACTCTGCGGAAAGCTCAGAGGTCAATCACACAAAAAGTACTGTCAATTCACAAACTAAGAGAAGATTCGTATTGGCTTTAGTCACACATATTTCTTCCCTCCACAAGCTTTCTCCTCCACAACTAGCATGAGGAGCACAAAATACGCTTTAAAACAATTTTAGGTTCCTCTAGTACCATATTCATTCACATCTATCTCCAGTGAATACAGAAGGCCACTCTCTACTGGGAAGTGAACTGCAACTTATTTGTTACAGCTGCTCTTCTCATACTCTTTACCTGATCTCCTAATGCAGGGAAGGACAAACATAACCACATCCGAGGCCAGCCTTGGTACTAACTACCGGTGCATGTGTCTTTCACCTATTTAAAAAAACATATATACCTCAACAACTGGTAACTAGCCACATTAAGCCAGCTTTCAAGAAGCAACCTACATATGATTTAAAATTCCTCCCAGAGTAGAAAAGACAAGTTGTTGAGAAGCCACACATCTATATTTGACAAAATAAGTGTTAACTGTGGAAAACATTACTACATTATACTCTCAGTATAGATCCACACTTCACCAGCTTGTAGCTCCTTGCAAAGATCCTTCTCGCTTTCACTACTTTATTACACACCTTCTTTCATATTTTCAATCTTTGTTTTCCCTTATTCTCCTTCCACTAAAATGCTACGAACCTATTAACCTGTATTCTAATACTACAGGAACTAAGATTTCTTTCTTCTTTTAACCTCAAATGCTTTCAAATTAATTGTAATTTGAGCTCTCAAAAAAGGGACAAACATTAACTTGTTAACTTTTACTAACCAACATTTATAGACAAAAAAAAAACAGGGAAACTGTTTTCTTATTATCCCATGCTTTTGACAGTTTAGGTATGAAGCATTGATCACTTTCCCTTACACTAAGTTAGGAGAAAATCACACTATTATCCATTACTATGTTTGGCCTTTTAAAGTCATGAGCGAGGCCTAATTATCAGAAATTCAAGAAACAAGCATAATGCTACACTGCTTTCCTGGCAGGCCCTTTCACTTAATTGCGCAGGCCCTCTCCTTTAAATAGCACCGAGATACTCCACGGGTGGATGATAACCCCTAGTATTTCAACACTAATATCAGCGTCCGGAGCATCCAACACAGTACCATATTGTTCTCTTCGACTAACAAAAGTATCAACCCATTCTTCCTACAGAATGAAAATACCAAAGAAAAGAAAATGCGTTACTGCACATCCTTTCAGCCAGCAACAGTTACCATATTTTAGTGGACTAAAAACGTAAGCTTCTAAGCACATTGTCTAGCTTGACAGAGACTAGGAGGTGAGGCGTTGCAAACAAAAAAAGAAACCAAAAACAAAGTTACCAGCGACCACCACCACCACCTCTTTTGTGCTGCTCTCTTCGCACTCGAGCAAATGCACCCTACTCGGACAATATCCTTAAACGAGAAGGTAAAAATACAGCTGGCGCGAGCCTGATCGCAACCTCACCGCTGCAGCACCTCCACGGACCCCGTTAGATGGTCTGCCTCCCTTCCCTTTGTTTTGGTCACTGAAGAGCACCACTGACCCCTTACTTGCTTGCCAGCGTCCGCCTCGGAAGGAGCTTCCTCCCCCTCCTCCAAAGGCGGACAATATCCTTAAACGAGAAGGTAAAAATACAGCTGGCGCGAGCCTGATCGCAACCTCACCGCTGCAGCACCTCCACGGACCCCGTTAGATGGTCTGCCTCCCTTCCCTTTGTTTTGGTCACTGAAGAGCACCACTGACCCCTTACTTGCTTGCCAGCGTCCGCCTCGGAAGGAGCTTCCTCCCCCTCCTCCAAAGGCCTCCGGGGCCCCCCGCGCCGGAGCGGGGCCCCTCGCACCCCCTCCCCGACGGGCGGCGCGGCCGCCGCGGGGGGGTGGGATGCGGCACCGGCGGCCCAAGCTGCGGGGC
>NW_008794451.1:2561444-2579241 GCF_000699145.1 Aptenodytes forsteri
CGGCCCTGGCATCTAGAATGATCCAGGGAGGGCAGGAGGGGAGCCCGGCTTCGTGGCCGGCGAGGCGAGGCGAGGCGAGGCCTGGCCCACGCCGGCCCAGGTACCGGAGGCTGGTGTGGCCGGTTCCAAGGGCACGGGGCAGCAGGCTGAAGAGAGTGCTCCTCTGCAGTGACAGTCATCGGGATACTGCCATTTTAGGAGACGAGCTAAACCTCTTGTTTCTGCTTTTAGCGGTAGCTGTGTTAGCTAAGCGAAAATAGGCTTTTCACTTTCTGCCGTTGAGAACAGCTTGGCTTTGTGAACAGTTTCTTAGACTGTAGTATTGAACCAGTCTCCGTTGTCCCCGCGATGAAACGCAGCAATTGCCCAATACGGTGGTGACAGGCGTTACAAAGCTTGCCCTAACCCCGCAAGGGCAGTTATTCGGCGCTGCTCAGGCCTCTGCAAAATACCGAGATGCAAATATTGGATCAGATCTCACCAACTGGTGCAGCAGACACTCGGGAACAGCTGAATTCGGTAGACTGGAGGGTGAATTCCCGATACCTGTTTCTGTCCTGCTCACGCTGCCCGAGTTGTCAAAGCTGCCTTCCCTCTCGGGATAAGCCACTGAAAATAAGACACTGGATCAGTTTGCCATCCCACGAAGGGGCACAGGAAGGGAGGCCTGGGCAGAGCACCGGAGTACAGCTTAGTCTGGCTAACTCCTAGTTGCATCAGAATAAAGCAGTATTTATGATGGAAATCTCTTGTTCACGGTTGTTTTAAATACAAGTTTTAGGGGATAGTTCTCTGGATGTGCTAACTAGACACTGTTCAGTAATTGCGATGGTCTACTGCTAAAAACAGACTTGCACAACATAAAGGGCCCTGGCTGCTCTTACAGATTTTCACGTACTGTAAACAGCAGTCAGGTACTGCCAGTGCTAAAGGCAAAAGGTCACCAGCAGGAGAAAAAAAGTTGCACTCAGTCTGAGATATACCTGCATACAAGTTTTTATTATTAAATCACAACAGTGGTGTGAGAACCAACGTTTAGCTAAGTTAAAAAGCAAACTTTCTTGTCAGCAACAGAATAAACATGATTAAACATCAATAATTGGCTCCCTCACAACTTTTTTTAGTGTCATACATGGAGGGTCTTAACCAGCCTTGTCATGCCGTATCTTTGAAATCACTTAAATCAAAACTTCTCAGAGTAGAATCACTCCCCTATAATGTAAATTGTTTGTTTAACCACCAGCACCACCACCAAAAAAAACCCAAACCCAACACAAAAGCTCCTGACCAACGAGACCCATGCTAGCTCTACCCTCCCTGTCCTTAGAATATTGCTCCCAAAAGCAGTTTGCATAACCCTGCTGCAGAGTTGCAGAGCTGCATGGCCCCATCCTATCCATAAAGCACCACTTGCCACGAAGGTAGGAGTTGCTGCTGGAATAGCGTTATCTGAGGGCAACATGAAAAGAAACTGGGAATCCCTACATTATATAAGAATAATTAGGGTTTGATAAACTGATAGTTTGCTATTTCAGGGATTGCACTAGTTAGGCCAGAATGTACCTCCCAAAGCTTGTTACCATTAGCTTTATTACTACAAACAGCAGACCGTATCAATATTTTCCCACAACCTAGATTCCACATAATGCCTTTCTCCTGTAATATCTGAGAAGTACAATATGAGCTTATAGCCAAACACCAAATAAAACCATTTTAAACTTTATCTCCTTTAAGGCCAGCTATTACTGATAGCTAGAAAAATTCCAAGCCATATATCTCCCACGTACACAGCTCGCCCCCCACCACCTTAATTTAGTAACTCATACTATAACATCCTTTTTTAATCCATTCAGCAGGTCACTGAATCTCCATCCAACAGGAAACCTCTTTCTAGAGCAGTGACCCTGTGACTCCTACCCATCCGATCCATCTGCTAGACCAAGTAAATCAAATGGCTGAGGTATACGTAGATGCAGGTGACTTAAGTTCAACAACTTGTACTCTAGGAGGAGAAATTTGCACTGGAAGAGTCACTTGCATTGTTTCTTTGCACAACCTGACCAGATTATTACAGGGTTGGGGATTTTACTGGAAATGTGAAAATGATCCTTTACAAATGGTTTTCAAGTTAAAATGTTCAAATCAGCAAACCTGTATTTGCAGCAGGAGGAGGATCCTTGTTATCACGGGTGTATGTGGGGCAAAGAAATCAACAGCAATAGTAAAAAAACTAGTTTAAACACTCTTTCCACAATTCCCATTACTATACTATGAGACATGTATGATTAATCTGATTTAGAGCAAGTTAGAATCTTTGTCTGCTATTCAGTGCTAGTAGTAAAACAACCTGTTATTTCTTCTGTTAACATATGGCAAGACTGTATGTCATGACTTCAGAATGAACTTTCCTGCCTTACTTTCTTTTTTGCCTTCCACTAATACTTCAAATGTATTTGAACATACAGTTTAAGCAATATCTCTCCTGTTGTGTTTTCAATTCCAGACATATTATGTATGTACTTTGAGGCACAGAGTGACCAAAGCCAAATTAAATTACATTCTCTCCAATGTCAGTAAGGGCTTTCTTGTGTAGAAGTTTCAGGAAAAAAATAGTCTTTGATTATCGATCAGATTCTGCTTAATAATAGATATGTTCAGCTTCGTTCCATCTCATCTCATAAATAGCTCTATTTCAGAAAGGAGCTAAAGAATAACAACCTGGCACTGTTTTTACCTCTGTTTATTTTTGTTCATATAATGTTAGGCAAGCTCTTGCCATAAAGACATGCAAAAGCAAAGTCTTGGCTTTTTTCAATTGTGTCTTGCTTTGCTGGCACAACAGAGAAAAATTAAATTTCATATTCACAATGTAAATTCCCTAGTACCCAGTAGAGATGGATGAATTTGAAGAGTTAGAAACAGTGGCACTTCCCTTAGCCAATGGTCCTTCTCTTGAATGTTAACTTATTTTTCAAAGGCTGGTGTTCGTTATATACTTTCCTTGCCACAATGGCCACATAAATATTAAACAAGCAAACCAAAGCACACAAAAACCAAAAGTGTAAGTCAGCAGTATATGTAGATGAGAGCACCGACTGCTGCACAGTATTACTTTCCATTACCTTATTGTATCGCACAACATAACGTCAGAATGATACCCTTGAACAAGACAATACTGTAAAGCTTATCCTTGTACAGATGGTTGTCATGACCACAATTCAGCAAGGAGGGAAAATTAGATCCCAGGCCATTTTCTCTGCATTGTTTAAGCATGGGAACAGCAAGGAAGCTCACCTGGAATCTTCCTATCTTAAATCAAGATAAATATGGTACATCTATTTTTACATAAACATAATAATTAGTGAGACAATGCACGTATGCTGCATTTATTATGGCTCAACTCAGAAAACAATCTTCAATTTCAAAATTTAAAAAATAGGCAAGTGATGTTATAAGATACAAAGAATTTTGTATTGTCTTACAACTAGCTAACAATTAGCATAAAATTACAGTAATTATTCTATCTTTACACTAAAGATATCAAAATAGCAGTGAAAATATTTAAAAATAGACATCTTCAAATATTTTTCTAAATAGACGAGAATATGAATAATTTTTCATCCTCATACATCAACAACACAGAGGAAAATAAATTAATATTACTGGCTGTAAGGTACCCTGATATTGGCCTTCACACAGAAACACTTTTTTCCTAGTACAAGCACTTTACCATTCACATCTTTTTTATAGAGGTATATCTTCTCAGAGATCAGGAAATCCTGAAAAAAACTGTCCTGTACTCCATCATCTTCTTGTGAATGTCGGGATCTTGCTTGATAAAACTTAAACCGTAAATATCCTTTTAAATGCGTTCACTATCATGGCCATTGTTGACCCAATTTGACCCAGTCAAATACTATTTTTTCCTGTTAAAATAATGAATAGAAAATCAACATATTTGCCCCACTAATCCTAAGGAATTATTTCTTCATTCTTATCTCCTTAATATGTAACAATCTACTGCTTGTAACTTTTGAAGATAGAATATTATGAGAGTATTGCAGTCCTATTTTTGACTGTAAGTCTAAAGTGCTTCTGCAACACATGCATTAAACAGCAGTTACTGTGTGGGTTAGTATATGATCCGTCGGTATCACAATCTCTACTAGCCTTTGAACTAAGCCACATTTAAACTTGAAAACCATCAGAAGGTTGTTCACCTTCTAAAAAATAACATTTAGCAATCTAACTCTGTTCTTTAAATCCTTCCCTGGCACTATTACTCAAAGTACCAAAGACTCTTAAAAAAAAAAACTATGGGTGTTAGCTCTGCATCTAGTAAGAGACACTTCAGATGCTTGAAAAAATGTCAAGCTGCAACTTCAAAAGTCCTTAATACTTGATTCAGTTAAAATTTTATTCCAGATGTGTAACCTTTCTGAAATTACTTTTAAAACATAAGTCAGGATTTTGTATGTCTGAGTGGTCTTTGGTAGGTGGATAGATACTTCTTCAGGTGCTCTACAGTTCACAATTCAAAGCACTTACAAGCTATTAAATGTTCACATAATTCTAATGTAAGACCTTAGTTATTCCTAATTTGCAGTTCATATCCCGCCATGGCTGAAATCTCTCTGTTTGCTGGAAGTAGCTAAATAAGAAGCAATCCCTCAGTTCACATATGTGTAACAGTGGAAAAAATAAAACTTGTAATAGACTGAGATATTCAAGGACTGAAATAGTAAGAGCTTGAGACATAGTGTTTCGACATTATTTACAACATCTTTGAGTATGCTCGCTAAAGAGTGGGAAAGGCTGTTATTGTGAGAGAGTACGTGTCTGGCATCTATCTTAGTTTTATTAAATGCTTTTTTTGTACCTAAAGACAGTGAGTGAGGACTGAAGGAGAAAAAATAAGTGCTTGACTAGGTTTGGCCTTGCTGAGGGTGCTTATGTATGAATTACTGTGTTCTTACTGGTAATACTATCTTTTCTCTCTTGAAGACTTACGACCATATGTAGCATTATTTTAGCTCCAGAAAATAGCTGTGAGAGAACTGCAGCTTATTACTATTCTAGCTAGTGGGAATTTTGTGAAGGTATGCAAGCGTAGTCCTGAGTAATCTTTCTTCCTGTCTTTTTCTTGTGAGACCAGTGCATAAAAATATGAGCTCATTACTCAGAGTTGGAATTTAAGAGAGGCTTACTATTCTCTCTGCACTGTCATTCTACTGCCGTCGTCATATAATCACCTTCTTGCAGAAAACAAACAGCTGCCAAGACTTGAAATTTTGGTCAATTGCCTGGATCAGAAAGAGGTTCCGGTTTCCAAACTCCCTGAGAATTCAGTCATGCGCCGGTGTGACACATTCCTTCCCCTACTCTCTAAGCATAGATCTGAAAGCAGTTACGGAAGCTCTAGTGACTAAAGTTAAAATGCATAGTCAGCATTTCAGAGTTAAAGCCTAAGCAAGCATTTTATTCATTCACTTTAGCTCTGTTCTGCAGATTTGCAAAATTAATTGCAGTCTCAAATATTTTCCATCATGATGGGTTGTATCATAACTTCTTGAAGACTGTGGCATCATACAGTTTTATGGCAAGGTTTTGTCCATCAGCATCTATGCTCTTTTGTGTACTGTAAAAATGTCTGCTAGAGCAGAATTTCCAGCTGTTGTGTGGTTAAATTTTGTAACAGTACAGACCAGACTTACCTCTTAACTCTAAACTGAAGTAAAAAAAATGTTTAACGGCCCCTCAGGACACAGTTACATGGCAGAATATTGCCATTTCATCTGCGGTGAAAAATCTGTTCTGGACATCAGTCTGGCCGGAGGGAGAATTAGTACAGCATTCCTTCTGCTTTCCCACCACCTGGAATGCAGTATGGGCCTTCTCACAAGCTTTCAGCAGACCTGCCAAGTCCCACTCAGATGGAAAAGTCCCTCACTTCTCTTATTTTCTTCTTTTTTTTTTTTATCTGATGAAGATGGAGACAAAATACTTTTGCTAATAGCATCTCTTTCTCTGATGAAGATGGAGACAAAATACTTTTGAACAGTGCAGCATGACAGGATCCTGCTAACACTTACAGCTGTTTGCAGTCCGGTAAATTCAGCTGCAGGGGCTGAAGATAAGGCAGCAGCCCTTTGTGTAGCTGCTGCCAGTCCAAGAGGGTTGCACAGAAAGAACCGTAAGTGGTCCCAGGCCAACACACTACCCAAGTCATCAATTCCATACTTCATTTTTCCACTGCTTATAAAATAGTGATACTGTTACGTTTGTTAACTTTGATACACTTAACTAAAAGGTGCAATCTGAGTACCATTGGTTTGGCTAAGCCAAACATAATAGCTATTGCCCGACATATATTTTGATCTTTCCACATTGATGCCATGTTATCTCAGCCTGAAAGCCCAGATTCTGTTCTAACACAGCGTTGCTTATCTGCATTCAGCTAAAAAAAAGATACAGAAACAGGATCAAAATAAATTCTTATTACATCAGTCATTCGTTCTCTATTTTGTCATCCTTCACACTGGCACTGACATCCCCATCTATACAGTCCTGAGTCTATCCCTAAAATCTGGGGCTGCCAGGACAGACAGTATTTTTTTTCTTTTTTTTTTTCTTTTTGGTTTGTGCTCAGTGCTTTTGTGATGAGTTAAAAACATTTGTTAAATATCAATGTAAAACCAAAGCAACAGTACGTTCACTTGCAACATCATCAGGCTGCAAAAGCATACTGTAAGCCAGATTATGCCTCAGTAAGCTAGTGAAATTCTTAAAAAGTATCACTAAAATAGTAGAAAAAAATGGTCTTATCAATACAGAAGAGCTATATTTCTATTAGATTAAGTAGTTAAAATAGTACAATCTGAAGTTGTTGTAGCATGGATGTAGTTACCAGATAGCTAAACTTCAAGATGGGTTTGGGAGAAGTGGGGGAACATGGCACATGCGCACAGCCGGCCGAGCGGTCCCCTCGGTGGGAGTGTGAAGTTTGCAAAGCAGCTAATGCGAGCTAAGGGCTGGCAGTCCTGCTGCTTCCCTCCCAGCATGCTGCCAGGCCTCCCCTTGAGCCCACTTGGGTGCTCCCCTGACGTTACAGTGACCTGCTTCATAGCACTAAGTAGTATAAACTAACCCCGCAACAGCGGTAAATGGTTTTCTGCTGGTTCAGACCCCTGAGCCTACTCCTCATGGAGGCAGGGGAGGCCTGGGCAGAAGGAGGGGGTGGGGAGGCGAGCCCCAGCGAGGGGCTGCGAGTCTGGCTCTTCTCTGCAGTTGCAGCTGAGGGTACAGTTTCCTGACCCAGCCAAACTTGTCCGGCAGCTGCTGCCATCTAAGGTTGCACTCAATCCTGCTCAGGGGGCTGCTGACATCATCTGCTGTGGTGGCTGTCCCCCATGCCAGGAGCCACAATGGATGTGGCAGGTCAGTGAACTGCTCCAGCTGAAAAACATTACTTTTATGCATCTATGTATACATAACATATATGTATGTATAAAAATGGGTTTGTTTTCAGCCAGATCAGCTAGCAGTAACTTCATAAGTCTAGGAGCTGACAGTATGTATATATTGAGGAGGGAGTACAGAACCAAGGTAGCAGAAGAGGCGATAAAAATACTCATTTTAGAAAATGGAAATGCAAAGAGAAAAGGCTTATTTCTTCCTCTGTTCCATTTATAGAATGACACATCTACAGCAAGCCAACAGGGAAACATAAACTGACCTTCAGTTTGACCCCAAGGACTGCCACCTCTGTTTCAGATGTTCCATGGTCGTGGGCAGCTCATGAAGTGATAACTGAAATATTTCTGATTATGGGACCAGTGAGCTGCTTCTTGAGTCAGGAAAGCAGAAGTGTGCCAAGCAGGACTGCCAGGCACAGTGTGCCTGGCATTGTGTGATGGCCTCAGCCCAACTGGAATTGAGGACCACACGCCTTCCCAACCTGGGCAGCAGTGGTGGTCGTACAGGGGTCTTGATGGCTCTGTTGTGTTCCATTACAGCAAATCGAAGTCCATCCTCCTGCCCATGAGGAATGCAAAGGGGAATATCCAGACCTGCTATAAGCAGATGTGAAGGCAACTTCAGGATGAGAAAGACCACATTCAAAGGGCTTCCCTACATGAAAACACCCTAAAAAGCTGAGACAAATTAAACTTACGAAGACAATGCACGAAAGGGAAAGTACCAAGTATGTGTGAGGATTATCTAATTCAGAAGTCAGTTTGCTGTAGTTTAATTCTCCTTCAAATTACAACTGTCTATTGTCAGTTTGTCTCTCCCAGGACCTTTACCAACTGTCTCAGATTTCTCAGGTAGGAACGATTCGAGAGCTGTACTTGCCAAGGACTGGAGGAAATGCAGGCAAGCATTAGCAAGACACTGTGCTAGCATGCAGGTGGTTGCTAAAAGTAGAACTGATTGTCTTTTGCCCTGCCTGGAATTCAGCAAACAGACCAAGAGGTCAAGTAGTGATGGCCTCCAAGGACTTTTTAATTTACTGCAGATTCTAGGATGTAAAACGTCTGTGACGGTGCTATCATACTAGTAAAGATATAATGCTGTATCAGATTACTGGTGTGATTTAATTACCAGTGGATAGCCTGTGGTGAAAAGGGCATCCTTACTTGCTAGACCTGTAAATCCAGGTCTTATTTAAAAACATTTTTAAACAGAAACAGCAAATTTAGTATGAATTAATCACAGGTTGAATATGTAATTTTCTTCTGTTTAGAATCCACTTTGAATCATACACAATGGCTGGGAAGAGGGGTGGGGAAAAAAAAGAGACGGAAAAGTTGTGTGGTTTCCACTTTGTACAGATTTTAAATTAAAACAAATCATAACCATCAATTTCTGACATGTGGGAAACAATAGTTGTGGTTAGAGTTTGACTTGAAGTAAAACCGGACATAAACCTATATCCTCAGTTGTGTAAATGAGTCCAGGTTCAAACAATACTGTGCAGAAGGGCTTTTATGTGGACAGTTGCAGGATGTGAACGGGAAGCAGGCATAAAACATAGGTAAAAGGAGGTCAGCTTGGATGTCAGCACACAGTAAGTCTGTTTGTTTGTGTATCGAGAGGCAGTCACAAAATAAGTTGATTGAAAACTCTGCAAATCTCACATCAAAGTTGACCTAAACTATAACAAGTTATTTAGTACATACCTAGACAAAATAGAAAATAAATATCTGTAGTCATCTGGAATATTTTCAAAGAAATGGCACTACCTGTGTCAAACACAATGACTGCATTGACCAGCTACCTGTTAAGCCTTATTAGAGGTGTAAAAGTCTTAACAAAGACTCTCTATGTCTTCAAAGAACTGTTCAGTTTACCTCACCCACTACTAATATTTTTGCAGGTACACTCCCAAATCCCAAGCCCAAATTGGTTTTGTGGGTTGGAAGTGCGGGTTTGTGGATTAAATCTCCTTTTGTGCAGCTACTTTGTAATACAAAAGATCTAGAAAGGGTCTGATTGCCTGCTCCGTCAAAAGAAAATGCTTTATCTGCTACAACTTCTGTCCGGGTGTGATGGTGTTGTCATTTGAATGCTCTGTTTGCAAAGAGGGCTCTGAGCCTACATACAATGAGAACTCAGGGCATGCACAACAGTTGCACTGTTCACCTTAATAGCACTGAATATATTCAGTTTATCACAAAAGATACAGTTTCAATGCGTTTCTTCTGAGCTAATAAATGCTTTAATTAACTGCAATAGTTTATTCTTTATACATTTAGACAAATTATAGCTATTTTTAATAGACTTAATTGTATATAAAATGCAGCCTTGGTATCTTTCAAATGAAAGACAAGGAATCAAGCAGCATGATTTCTGGTATAGATTCACGCAGAGCAATCTTAAAATAAGTCTTTGAAGCCTATGTTCTTACAGATACCATATCGTCAAATAACAAAATTGCTTTAGTTGCAGTTCCACGATACTTTTTCTTTAGCAGTCGGGCTGGTTTAAGAAGTTCCCAACACAACCTCCTTCTCAGGCACTCTCCACGCACCCTTAGTGCAGGCAAAAACTGTTTGTTCAGCTGTGCTGTGAATTTCATCACAGAAAAAATCTGGGTTAAAAACAACCTCTAATTAAAACTAATTGAATAATATTAATGGTCTAGGTTATAAAACTGTCTCAAAACAGTTTTATCCAGATTGGGGCGGGAGGGCAGGGATAGGGATGACTGTGACGCAGAAATAAAATGAGCTGGGAGGGGGCAGGGGAAAAATAACTTCTGTTGTGAAGTTCAGTGTTGCTGAAAAAGCACGTGGCTGAAGTGGTCAGTGTGAGCTGCAGCGCTGTGCAGAGCCAGGCTTGCAGAGCCTTGCAGGAAGCGGGCATAAACCCAATTTGGCAAGATACTTTTATAGTATATTGATATGATGTAGTCAGTCTATGACTGCAGTGATACTTATCTCCCCAAAGTTAAATGAAGCATATAGATAAATATAATACTGTATACTATATTAGCATAAGCTTAATCATTTACTTAAAGAGATTTAAACTGTTACTGCTCCAAATTGCCTTTCGCCATTCAATTAGGGAAAAAAACACCTTTAGAAATGCTGTAACCTAACAGTTATTGTGTTGTCCTTCATTTATTATTTTGTACAGATGGATCAAAAACATCTGTTGTTCAGAAATGTGTACTATTACATAGAGAAGAACTCAATATATTTCAGACTACTGAATTTATTCTGTTTGGGCATTTTTAATGATTTAAGAAAATTTGTGTGTGAATGCAGTTCCATACTTTGCTTAAAACAGCATTTTTCCTTCTAAAAAAAAATCTAAGTATAAAATAGTTTTACTTTATTCAAGTAATTTTGTTTATAGTGGGAATTGCTACTAAGTACTGTAGAAATTTAGATGTTGACAAATTTAAAATAATTCAATTAATACCTTATGCCTACTGGGATATTTTCTATCAACAATCCCACAGTACTTTCTATAAAGTAGGCTACAGGAATTAATTAATATACAATCAATAGACTGCCTACTCTAGGGACCGAAAAAGGCATCTGCTCTGTGCCAGGAATATACTTGGCTGTCTGGCTGTTTGTTTTGTTGTTTATTTAAAGGGAAGTGAAAACTGTTTTATCTAGAAAAAACAATGGTGAATACTTAAGTAGATCAACTGTACATATAGTTAGTTAACAGCTTGGAATTTAAGCAGTACATTGCTGCTTCCTTCAGAAGGGGTGATAAGCTTTTTAAGAAAGTTTATGTATTACAAATTACCTCAGAATTACCAACTTTAATACGATAATACCAAAAAGAAAAAAAAAAAGGGATTTAGACCTAGCAAAATTATAATCCTTACAATTAGAGGTTTCCTAAAAGGAAATATTTATTTCCTAAAGATTTCTGCTAATTGTTACTGCTTTTCTAGGGTGCTGTCAGAATCCTCTAACAATTCAGTACAAAATTTCTGCATTTTACATATAGAGATTTTGAATGCAGCAAAACAAGTAAGACAAAGTGCTATGTTTCGAGTAATTTTTGCCAATATCACGAAGACTGTTTAATAAGACATGCCAGTACGTTGTATTAATTCTTGCATACAGGGCCAGATTCTCAGCTTCATTAAAGCCTGTGAACTGAAGCAGATTTACTTATGTATGATTTAAGGCCTGAAGGAATGATTAGTTCAGTTCAAATTCCTACATAACACAATGATTCATTCTCTCTGCCCAACAAATCACTGGGCTGGAGTATGTATTTTAAGGAGACATCAGTTTCAGGGCAGATTTAAAGAGCTTTTCTTCTTACCCCATTTTAAGCAGCTCCTGTTTCTGCCGCTTTACAATAATAAAAAAGAAAAAAAAAAAGGGATTTAGACCTAGCAAAATTATAATCCTTACAATTAGAGGTTTCCTAAAAGGAAATATTTATTTCCTAAAGATTTCTGCTAATTGTTACTGCTTTTCTAGGGTGCTGTCAGAATCCTCTAACAATTCAGTACAAAATTTCTGCATTTTACATATAGAGATTTTGAATGCAGCAAAACAAGTAAGACAAAGTGCTATGTTTCGAGTAATTTTTGCCAATATCACGAAGACTGTTTAATAAGACATGCCAGTACGTTGTATTAATTCTTGCATACAGGGCCAGATTCTCAGCTTCATTAAAGCCTGTGAACTGAAGCAGATTTACTTATGTATGATTTAAGGCCTGAAGGAATGATTAGTTCAGTTCAAATTCCTACATAACACAATGATTCATTCTCTCTGCCCAACAAATCACTGGGCTGGAGTATGTATTTTAAGGAGACATCAGTTTCAGGGCAGATTTAAAGAGCTTTTCTTCTTACCCCATTTTAAGCAGCTCCTGTTTCTGCCGCTTCTTCCAAATGCCAAGCTATTCCTGCATTTCTGAATATGACAGTCTTTTGAGTGGCATGAGGAATCAAACCGGAGAACTGATGTGCCTTTTTTCTTTTTCTGGGTTATTTTTAATTTGGGTTCAGCAAAGAGTTCACCATTCAGCTACACAAACAGTTGCATGGCAGAAGAGAGAGAACAGCATGGGAGTAGGTGTAAGTAGTAGAGGACAAGAGAGGAAAGGGCTTCACATAGCAGCTCTGTTACCTGTAGTTGCTCTTCTGCCCATTTTTCTCCTCTGTACCATAGCTGGCAGAAGGCAGGGCATATCTGTACCTCACTAGCTGAGGTTCACAGTCTAGCATTTTAGTGTGAACTGACGTTCACAGGCAATTAAAGAAAATATGCTAGACTGTGAACTGAAACAGTTCTGTGGTGGAAATGTCCTCCGGCAGAGGGGATGGCAGGACAGCTGGGGGTAGCAATGCATTAAACCATTGCAGCTGTTTTCCTCATTGCACTTAAGTCAGAGCTCTTAATTAAGCACACCACGTGTTGAAAAATGTACAGGTGTGCTAGGTAATTTGTTCCAATACTAAACTTCCTTAGGAGTTAAAAATGAACACCTTCTTTCTGAATTGAATTCTGCTGACCTCTCCTTCTCATCATTGACCTTCTTACGTCAGCATCTACTAGCTTCAGTCCCGGAATTCAGTATTTAGAACCGAAGTAGGATTTTTGAAAGAGCATGGGCTAGAACTTGGATGTTTGCAAGCTCTCTGAGCTACCTTATAAAGTAAGGAGGAAGGTGGAAGTGCTAATTCAGGGTAAGAAGTTTTGGGAAATGGCAGTAGGGCATTAAGAAAATGCCAGCTAGACTATTTATCTTTATGGGAAAGTCCATAAATAGGAATTAAGACTCTAATATTCTGATTATAAAAATGTTTGGGTTTTTTAACAGATGACTACCATGAGCGTAAGATAATCAGAACAAATATTTTACTTCAAGTAGTGTGAACAGAAGTTCATAGTAGATTATAACTTTATTTTGCTACTAATTCAAAGAAGGAAACAGCCTGGATAATTAAGCAAAATAACCATGTTGAAAGCTGGGAAGATTTTAAAAATCATTAGTCAAAAATAAGTTGTCTGAAAATGATAAAGTTATTTCCAAACCAGATATAGATTAATGCTAGCAAGTGTACTCTGACCATGCATTTTAACATATAACCTCAATTAATTTTGAATGAAATTCTTGAACCTCATAGCTCCAGCAATTAATAGAGGAAATAGACTTGAAAGGACAAGTACGTACAAAGGAAACTTAATTTTATTGGTTGATTGAATCTGAACTGTGTTGTCTTTGTAGCTTTGAAACAATGAGAACACAAATGCAAACTGTTGTTTAGCATTTGCATACAATTGACCGTTAATGAGGTAATAACTACCTTCAAATCTTTTCTTCTGAGCAGAGTATTTTTGGAGTTTCCTCAGTCCTCTAAAGTATAAAGGACTGTAATATATAAAGCTTTCTATTCTGAATTTATGAAGACCTATTTACTCTAAACATGTTATTAAGACCTATTAACTGTAATATTTTCTAGTAGATTTTGAATTTTAAACAATATACCAGAAAAAACAGTAGACATTGTGTCTCTCAAAGCAAAGACTTGTACCCCAAATTAATCAGCATCTCTGAATGTTTAATAATAGTTGGATCTAATCTCAGTCAAGAGCTAGAAATGAGTCACATACATTTATGTCATTTATCTGACTGTATTAAAACATTATTTTTGATACAGATATGTTTAAATAAGATAAAAGTTTCAGTGGTTACAAACAGCCACTTTACTCAGGCGTAAATCCAAGCTACTGATGAAAGGAATTGGACTGCCTCTAACCTAACTCAGAGGAAAAAAGAATTAAGATTAGTTTTTAGTTCAGATTGTTGATCTAATTCTTTATACAACAACAGAAATGGTTGTGCCAACCCAAGGGAGAAGGTAGGTACCAACCGCAGGAGCAAGAGAAGAAGGTGACATCATCTGCTTCTGCAGCAGGGTGGATTTATGCAAGATGAAAGTGACCATATAAATACAGCCTTAGAAATGAAACCTGCTGGCTAGAAGAGTCTGTTTCCTCCAATAGATTAATGATTTGTTTATAACAAATGAAGCCACAAGGGAATCCTTAACGGGCTTTGTCTGCTTTCTGGGTAAGAGATGGCTCCACCTATTCATGCACTAGAAGCATTAGCATTTTTAAGAATTTGAATGTGATAGGAAATAATGTATTATGATAAAATTAAAATTAACACACTGATTAAATCAGAGTTCACAGAAATTTGCAGGAGGGGAAGGAAATAGAATCTCACTCTGAAGGGAACACGAGGGAAAGTTTAGATCTAAAGGTTGGATGTGTCCCAGATCTTCATTCTCTTCCACAAAGACAAACCTAAGGAAGTAGGGTCTGTATAAAAACAGACTCCCAGACAGATCACTGAGCAAGCACCTTGATAGCTGGGTAATATGAAGAGAAAGAAACCTCTAAATTTTTGTAGACTTTATTTTAGGAAATGCAGGTGGTTTTATTTTAAACCATTGTCATGTTGTATATTGTGTAAATACATTTAATGAAAGTAATTACAAACCAAGGTAACTGGCAAATACTAAGGCATTCCATTCCTACTAGTGCTGTAATATTTTAAAACTGTGGTACTGCCCGGGATCACGGAATATTTCTTAGGCATATCCAAAGAATAAGAGTACTAATCCAGGAAGCCATGCTAGGCAGACTGAAAATTGGTAAAGCTGCTGTGAAAAAGAGAAGTCTTGTGATTATTAACATTAGAAGTCTTGTGATTATTAACATTAGAAGTCTTGTGATTATTAACATTAGCCAGAGGCTCCCTGCATATAATATGATGGTGGGGAGAGTGTGTGAACCCTGAGGATTTCCCATGGATTCTCTTATGATAGCACTCGACTTATATCGCTATGTGGGTGCAGCTGCTTCAAATAACTGTGTAAGAAGCAGTCCAGCACCATTGCAATAAGTTAATGTTTAGCTTTTGTTTAATGTTAAAACCTGTATTACTTGCTCAAGTAACACAGACTTTCCTTCAAAAGAAATTGGATAAAATTCTTTAGTATAAAGGTGCACATTATACTGAGTATCCTGAAGAATTCAGATTCTTCTCTGTAGTTTTCCGTTCTCCTCATTAGTCTCATATTTGCATTCATTGTATGTCCAGAATTTCTGGATGCTTCAGCACATGTAACCACCTTTAGGTTTTTCTGAGTTATTCTTAGTATGTAATAAGCTCCAAGTTGTCATAGAACTGAACGTGAAGGTAAGAAGGTATTATAAAACCACATTTACCTTTTGACAACGTGAGTGATAAACACTGCATTTGTATAATCAGCAGTTGATTTCTATCAGGCACACAAACCCTGCATCACTAGAATAACAACACTCAATGTTGATATAGCTGGATAGGAAACTTAAATATTAACAGGTAGCAATAAATCACCATAACTTTTCCTGCTTGGGCATTAAGATATACCAAAGTCTTGGCACTGGCATACAAAAATGGATAATGTGTGAACTGCAGAATGGAAAGGCCATGTGTGAATGGAAAGGCTGTACCGTAAATAACATCAGTATGATTTATGTTGTATCTCAGTTGCTTTTCTGCATCTGCCCCCCGGGTCTTCAGAATATTCCTTTGAAAATGGATGTGTGAACTGCAGAATGGAAAGGCATGTGTGAATGGAAAGGCTGTACCGTAAATAACATCAGTATGATTTATGTTGTATCTCAGTTGCTTTTCTGCATCTGCCCCCCGGGTCTTCAGAATATTCCTTTGGTTTTACACACCCACTGAATGCCAAGCCAGTGCATGTTACACCTTTTCTGTTACTGTTCTGGCTTACATGGCCTAGCTTTTCGTGGGAGTTGCCTCTTCTGAGGCTTAACTGGGAATTCTGTGTTTAACAGGTAGCTGAAAAAGGCTGAAATGGCCATACTTTTTAGCATTAACAAAGCCTGGGCACAAAGAGTACTTGAAGAAGAACTAAACACTTTGGTGCTGGAATAAAGCACCTGCTCTCACAGATGACTAAGATCTCATGTACTTAGTGAAAAATATATCCCCTAATGAACATATGCCAGGAACTGTTTGGATCCAGACGTAACAGGAATGAAACATTTAGATCCTTGCCTGCCATATGGGAGACCCACATTTCATGATTACTCCCAGACTGTCATTCCGAGGGTTGGCATAGAGCACTGGATGAAGTAATGGCTTGAGATTATTCAGCAAAACGTTTAAATGTTTGCTCTGTGGTCTCCTCTTGTGTTGCCTTTCCGTTGCATGCCCGTCATCTAGATAAACTTGTGCAAACCACTGAACTGTAGAGGGAGGTGACGCAGAAAGCACAGCCATCTGGGCCTGCCTGAATAGGAAGAGAAGAAAACACCCTTACTGGGAGAGTCGCTGGCTGTTATTAAAGCCAGGATTGCTTTTACAGGAGTGCCAAATCTTACTAATTAATTTTCAGATTTATACTTCAGAGTGACTCTGGCAGTGATTATATTATTCAAAAAGCGGTCGCAGACTGTTCTTGAATCTTAAAGCACAAGTCTCTCTAAATTCTGCAGTTTTAATACTTTGTGAGCTCCTAACATTTGGTTTCCAGATACACATCTTTCCTTAAGAGTAAGCCCTGCCAAAAAAACGTAACTTATTCTTACAGTAGTATTTTTGTGACCTGTCTTTGCATCAGAGAAGCCTTCTTTGGTAAGTGTACTGAACACCAAAAGCCGTAATATGCTACGTTCATCTCCTCATTATTTTTATCCCCATGTCGTGGCATAATCTTTTTGCCCGAAGTCTCACAGCCAAAAAGCATCCGAACGGGAGACTCCCACCTTCTGACTTTGACTCTGCTAAACACATTGCATTAAAAGAAGTCACAATCAAGTCATAAACACAAGAAGGCAGAAAAAAAAAAAACCTTTACATAAGAAAGGACAATTTTACTTGCAGTTAACAGTGTTCCCACTAATTTCAATTGGGCTGGGACTTCTCACAGTGCGTGAAGCATAGGGAGATCCTCTGGTGAAGGAGCCATTGATAATTTTTTCCACCTTTTATGAGACTGATGTCCCTAATCTGTGTTAATAAGGGCCCAGGCAAAGGCTCCCTCCTTATTTTGGAGGAAATACTCCTTTTTTGAGTGTAACAGGCCCGCAGCTGTTTTTAATACCGTGGTCAGTAAATGACGGCAGCCTGTTCGCAATCAATGGGACACATTATTTATTAACTGACTTCTTCATAATTGTCCCCAGACAGGGCCCGAGCCCTTTCTGCCAGACACGAGCGCCGAGGGGAACTCGGGGGGTGGCTCTCGGCTCGACGACACCCGTTCCCTCCCCTCACGGCC
>NW_008794451.1:2579939-2607851 GCF_000699145.1 Aptenodytes forsteri
GAGGCACGGGAGCAGGTGCCGGGCGGCCTCGGGGGCCGCGGTGCCTGTTGCCGCCCCTCCCGCCAGTCGGATCGGGCCTCTCTTGCCGCCTCCGGGGTGCAGCGAGCTCCACGGAGCGCCCTCCCCGAGCGGCCCGCGCCGCTCCTTGCTCGCCGACAGGACCTGTTACACGGCAGCCTGCCCGCCGGCTCCCTCGGCCCCCTCGGGCTCACAAGAGACTTTCAGTTGGTCAGCTACACCCGCGGCATTGCCAGGGCCCGGAGGAACCCTCATGCTTTTCTCCTCATGTCCCTCCTTTACACCTATCGCCGGTGCTGTGGACATCCATCCCATCAGAGGGTGGACTAGAGCTTGCCTGAGCAGACTCATTTTTTCACGTGTCCTAAAAGAATTAATGTCGGGCACTCTTCTTTTGCTGTCCAGTAGTTAGTTGCTCCATGCATTTGTGTATCCGTTCATAGACACACTTTTGTATTTACATATACAGGTACACGTTTGTATTACTTAAGTGATCTGTGTAAGGATGTTTTGGTTGAAAGTGCTGTGGCTGTCATGTAGCAGGAATTTCTAATGAAATGTGAATGTGAAATGTTAGTCAGTTACGAGCTCGTGGTACGTTGAGGGTTATTCTGTGGGGTTTCTTTTTTATCTGTTGCATTATATTTTAATTAAATTGTAACTAAAATGAGCATTTGTTGAGTTGGAGGGGATAAAGAGAATATTTTCTTATATATGCTACTTATATGTTCATCATCTGTTGATATCTTATTAAATGCTTTGTGATCATTGGATTAAAAAATGTAAACTTCATCCTGATGCATTTTAAAGTCTTGAATGTTTTAATTCTTCCTCATCTGGAACTTTTCCGATCTTACTCTCTTTTTGGAAGTACCATTTTGGAAGAAATGGGATGTAACATTTAAGGAGGAATGTATAGATACGGGTATAATCTTACCCTCTTTAGTATTTGTTTTACTGTATGTATCTGCAAATCTGGGTCGGTATCACTTGATTATTAGACCTGAAGAGATTGCTCTTGATCTATTTACTGAAGCAGACACTTGTACAGCATTTGGATTCCCATAGGAGAAAGCCTCTGATACAAATAAAAATGAATTCATAATCTCTATGCTACCTTTCAAATTAGGATTCTCCAAATTGTTTGCCCCCTTTGCCTTGATGATAAGTCTCTCTCTGATTATTATATTGTGATGTCTGATAACATTTTCCTCCATTCTTCTTCTCAACGTCGACTTTAAGGCCTTTCAAGCAAAATACATTATTTTAAAATCTGCTGAGAAACAGGAAGACAGCAAGATCATTTATTAGAAAAGCCAAAGAAGTTAAATATTTGTTTCTATAGCAGATTAAAAAAATATTTCTGACTGTGCTTTCTTATACTGGAAGCTGCATTTGAATATTCTACAGATTTGTTTTAGGAGATCTAATAGTGGCTTTGTGAACATTAACATATTTTTCTGTGTTAGACAGTGAATGTATGTTGATATTTGATGCATCCATAGAATGGCAGCAAGCTATCAATATATTGGCTTTTCTTGTCACTGCATGTTACTGTTGGTACGTGACAAATATAGTCATGGTTTAACTATACTAATTGCTGAGTGCTTTATTGAGATTTGTCTCCAAAGAAGCCAATGCTCTCTTAAGTAAATGCTAGACTTTAACTCACTGAGATGTAGCTATGAGCAAGATGGAAAGATTTATGTAGTATTGCTATGCAATATTTCAAGTAGCACACCAGGGAAGATGATTGTACAATGGAAGGTATTGCTGAGCAACTTCCAAATTTTGTTGGCTGGTGTTCCAGACTTTTTGACAACTCTGTTGTGAAGTGAGTTGATAGAACATCAGGTTCTGCGAGACAGAACTTGATACCTGCTCTAGCTTTCCTGCTGTAATAGGAGCAGGATGCACTGAGTTGGTTTGCAACTCATACTCTATGGCAAATGTTCTATTATTATTATTATTATTATTATTTTACATGTTCTTTAGTTTTTATGCAGAATGCTAGACCCATCGGTAATCAGTTGATGATCTTTCTGGCTAAGAAGGATGTGCTGCCAAGTATCAGCTCATGTAAAAGGAGTAGGGCGAACTCTTAGATATCTTACCTCAGCCCAAAACCTAGTGATTAGGGATCCACAGAGACAATGTTAAAGTTTCGTCACAAAACAGTAACTCTGAAATACAAAACTTTCCCATTGCTTAGACTGCAAAACAAATAAAACAACAAAAAAACCCTCAAACCTGACAAACTTTTAAACACTACTAAATACCACCAATCTAATAGGATTTTACAGTTGGGTGATTAACACTGTTGGGATTTGATTTGTGTTTTACAAGGAGAGGTTAGTGTCCCAAATTTGGGAGACATTGTCCTGAAGTTCTTTCTGATAGCTGTAGTTAGCAATTATGTCATGAGGCTGAGGGAAAGCCAGCAGGATTGTGCATGACAATAATCATGTAAAGAACACCTGCATGCTCGGAAGCTTTCTGGCCTCTAGAGATTCTGGACCAAGTTTACAGACTCTTTAGAGATGTCCCATGGAATTCAGTAATGTGCAAGAGACTGTCTTTGAAGGGCAAAAGAATAAACAAGTTTTAAAGCCCTACATAACAGAAATTTCCTATATCATCTCTTTCCTCTAAGATTTTAATCTCTTTTTTTTTTTTGTTAACCTTTTAAGGGGAAACATCCTGTTTTCCATCTTGGTCATTATTTTATTTCAAAAGATATCCCCAACTCTGTTTACTCAGTTTGATTACTCAGGATACAAATAATTCAAGATGCTAGCATAACCTTAAGCATGCACTGTCTGCTCTTAAAAATGTCAATGTGTCCAGTACATGGCATCCAAGACAGTGTGGGCTAATATTCTCAGACATCATGTCAGCCTACCCGAAATAAATCCTATGATCCCTAAACCAACCTGAACAGAGAACAAAACAGGATTTCTAACATGATCAGCCTACAATTTTTTTTAATCTGTTTTTTCCTGTTGCTAATATGTAAAACAAATGGAGTGAGCAACTCAGATTTGGGGAAGATTAGCGCACCATGGTTATGTGGAATACTTTGCAGAATTAAGCTCTCTGTACTATTAAATAAACACTTTAATATTCTTTAACCATAAAAATGTTTTAAATAAAAAGTACACGTACCAAAAAACTGGCAAGTTATGTTGCATTTTGATCTGCTACTCTCCATATGCTTTGGAGTGCATCCAGGCTTGAGTTTTGCCGGACGTGGTTTTCCAGTTCTGTTCCAGGGGATGAATGTCTAATTATTATTCAATGCACATGACTTAGTAGAATATACAAGTGATGGAAGAAGTCAACTCTGTAGTATCTTTTTAAGCATTACAAGTGCTTTCCTTCATTCTTGCGTTCCTTGGCTCATACTTAAAAGTCTTGATGGAAGAGTGGAGCAGAAAAGAAAAATTGTTTCCTGGTTTTGAACACTTTCTTCCTTTTTTGATAATTTTGGAACTCTCAGTCCTTCTGTCACCCTGAATATGTTGTTTTTAAAAATGTTTCCTAGCAGTTTGTCACGATTCCAAATGAAGTCTGTCTATATGTATTGCCCCCTAATCTCTCTGACTTCTTGCTCGGAAATGTGTTCAAATGATCTGCATAGCATTATGTGCAGTAAGTCCGCTGTATTCAGGGTGCATTAGTGCACATGTGACCTAACCAGGCTCAGTAAATCTGTGTCCCTGCTGCATTAGTACAGCATGTGCACATCAGTTCTGATACTTCCGAGATGAAGTGGACTAAGTGTGTCTGCGCTCACAGACCGATTCTGGGGAGGAAATGGAAATTTGGTAGGGGGAATGTATGGGAAGAAACCAAATAACGATTGGGCCTTTTGCTGAACGTGGTAAGGAAGTCCTTAGAAAAGTAACTCCCTTTGAATCAAAGAGGATGGAACCTGGTGGTCTTCTGTAAGCAGATGTATGCTCTTGCCCATGCTCTGAACTGGCAGGACGTAAGTCTCTTGCAAGTCAAAAGCTACGCGACTGCATTGGCACAGTTCTGAGCCCAAAATAAATCTAGCTTCTCCGGAACTTCCTGCCAAGTATGCGATGTAGTCAGATGGCATTTGGGGAGGATTTTCTGTCCCAAACACATCCTCCTTCTGCCTGAGAAGGAGGACAAATTTGAATAAACCCATATATACGGTATTCTCTCCTATACTATGAATATGGTCAATACTCTGCAGTGGTCCTGAGGCCTGCAGACCACTGCTGGTCTCTGAGATTGTACTAAACGGTATACATTTAATACAAAATTGCATTAAATAGCACTTTGGTTTAAAGTTTAGTAGTATAAAGGTGCATGGAAGGAGTCAGCAAGAAACTTTGAGGAATGAAGACAGTTTGTTGTCCCAGAAGCTTTGGTTCCCAAGCATTTTTTACACATGAAACAGGTTTGCCTAAAACTGACAGATTTATTTCTATTGATCTTTCTCAGATTTTACCAGTAGTCTTGTGTGCTATAGTATTTATGTTCTACAATATTAGGCTTATTAGAAATAGTTAAAAAAAACCCCAAAACACAAACCACAAAAAAAACCCTGTCTAAAGGAAATCACTGTATCTTATCTTTCAAATAGATGAAAGATAATCATTAGCTAAAACTCCTGATTCGTAGGAGCTTCCTCTTATGTATGTGTGGGGAAATACTGACAAATGTTAATTTATTAGAATTTTCAGTAATCCTATTAATAGAAGACATTTTGTAGGGAAGAGGCTTGTGACAGGCTTTAGAAAAGACCATTGCCATAATTGTTTGTAGAAATGAGGATGTGATAAAATAATTTTTAGTTCTCCCTGTAGGTGTTCTGCAATATTTTATTAAGGACTAGGTAATTAAATAGTTATGAAAGGTTCACTTCTAAAAACAAAAATCTATTTGGAAAAAAGCAAATACTTTTTTTATCTTTCCTGTTCAAACTCTGCCCCAAGCATCCTGGTTCTCTACAGACTTATTTTCCAGACTGACTGCAGCTGCGGAATAATAATCCTTCATATATTTTCATTTAGTATCTGTAAATGACAGTTGTGTCCTTCTTGTGGTTGCTTGTTCATAATAATCTGCACACACACACCCTCCTTTTTTCTTTTTCTTTTTTTCTTTTTTTTTAAGTTTTATGAGCTTCTGTCTCACACAGATGTTGCTTGAATCACTGAAAACTGCCTGCCATTATGTTTGGTATCCTTTCGTGTTTGTGGGTAGAATTTCACATAATAAAAGAAGTTCTCCTGTTACTTTGAATCTCTGAAAGTGTGTGTGATGGAGTTAGAGATTCAGATTTGGCTTCTGTGAGCTAGAAAGCCCTGGAAGACATGCTGATATGTTGAAGTAAACATAGCCAGAAACTCTGTACTGATGCAATTTTTGTCATGGGTTGTTTTTATGTGTGGTGTTGGGTATCAAAATGTGGAATGTATTGTGATAGTTTCTGGCAAATCATACTTCTCTTTGGAGAAATAAAACTAAAAATTGCATTTAAGAGAAAGCACTTAAAGTTGCCGGAAGGCTTGGTGCTTATCAGAAGAAAGGAGGTGTCTTGCTATAGCTTCTGCCTTGATTTGATTACTTTGTTTTGGGGCAATATCCATTTTATAGCAAAAAAATTATTTCCCTTTATGTTCCTTGTCTCCCAACTTAGATAATAGAACTTGAAGGAAATACTTGGAATGCTTTGTAGAATGCAATATGGGGTAAACTGGGACTTGGGCCATGCGAATAGATCCCCTACACCCTGCCCCAAAGAAGCTAAGTAAATCTAACACTGAACCTTTATCAGCATGATTGTAAGTATTGATGTTCATGCATGTGTTTCTTTGGCACAGAATTTTAGCATTGTTGAGATGTAAGTTATGTTCTTTTATATTGCAAGAGTAGATATTCTGGATGGAGTTTGTTTATAGATAGCAGTCTTGAAGAGGAAAAAAGTAGGAAATGCTGTAATTGATTTGCGTAGTCTGTCCTGCCCTTGTGTTGCAGTCTGCCCTTTTGTGGCTAAAAGGAGGAAGCCATGAACTTAAATGTATTAAATTATGCCACTTGGATTGGAAACATTTTTTTAGCTTAATTTTAACTGGTCCTTTTACTTTAACAAAGAAATAGTACCTAGACCTATCTGAAGAATGGGACTTAAAGGGAAAGTGTTTCCTTCAAGAACGTGCACAGGGTATGTCAAGATATGAGATGACTTCTGGTAGGATTCAAAAAAGTTAATGTGAAGAAACATAATTAAACTCCATAAATGAAAGAAACTTGAAAATTAAAGTACATGAGATGATAGAGAAAGCACCCAGCTTCGCTGCTGAATTCTTAAATTATGATGATTGTACTATAGTGCTGTTTACTTAAAAAAACCACCAAAGAAACTAAAAAACCAGAAACCCCCACATTTCTGGAGAAAGCTTTTATGTGTAGGAATGTAATCTGTCAGCTTTTCCAGTTGCTGTAGGCCTAGTGCTAGATGGAGGATAGGAGACTACCATTCTTTCTTGCTCTATATAGTGTATCTCAGCAGCTCTAGGCTGAGTAAAGAGTGTGGGAAGTTGGGTAGGGAGGAAGAGGACTTGCCTGAAACGCCAAGCAAGATCCCCCCCCCTTTTTTTTTTTGCTGGCAGCAAATTTCGGTAGAATATCATAAGCTGTTTAAAAACATAAATCCTTTTCAGATTGGATGCTCAAGAGTTTTGTTGCTGGAGTTCTGTGGGAGTGTGATGGTTGTGTTTGGGATTTATTTATTTTATGAAATACATGATGAAACTTTGTCTGAGATTAGGTTCACAACACTACACTGGTGGTATATATTTAGGTGGAAAATAAAATTTCTTAAGTTAGCTCTGTGGCAGTGTGCATGCAAGAAGTTAAGGATGGTTTGAGTCAGCCTTTGCCAATGCAGCCATTCTCATTTCAGCCTGGCACATCTTAATTGTACTTAGTCAGTAAGGGGACTAACAGCTGAGCTCTGTGGAGTGTTGCTGGGGTAGTCCAAGATGCTCCTCTGACCCCATGCTCCATTAGGAGCTAAAGTGGCAGAGTGAGCATGCGTCCATACCTTAGCTACTCCAGCTCATTACTGGTTTGACTACTGGAAACTTCCAGCGAAAGTATTTTTTCATGAAGAGGATGATTCTCAGAGTGTGAGACCTAAGTGTGTTTGCTTCTAGAGACTCTGCTATGTGGTGGTGACCTTTGACAGAGGATTTGGGCAAGGGAGTGGAAGTGGAAATAATGGGCAGCTGTTTGCTCAGTTGACTAGAAGTCAATCCCAACAAAAAGATGAGTACAAAAACCTAATGAACATGCCTTAATTTCATAGTTATCAATAATTGAATATGATCTGATTTTCTGAAAATACCATGCTTTAATTACAAATAGCTTTTGTACCTCTCTTCAGATGCTGCTGTATCCCATTGTGCTTGCAAATGCAAAGCAGGTCATTCTTTCTGTTTGATGCTGTATCTAGTTACAGAAACGTTAGACCAAAGTAAAAATAGATGAATGACTCAGATAATTTCAGGAACTGTACTACAGAGCACTCATTGGTATTATTACTATGTTGAAACCAGCAAAAAAACCCCAACCCTCTAAGTTATGAAACCATGAGTTTTTAGGTGGTATAAGAACAAATAAAAATAAGTAAATTATTACAGACGCCATTAAACCTGCATGACTATACTATAGTAGTTCTTATTTGTAAGTGCTAAAACTATTATGTATCATCTGTCCTTCAACCAGCAGAAAGTATGAAGGTAGCAAAGAAAAAGCACATTGTGTTCTCTAGACGGACTGAGAAAAATCTGTTTGCATGCTCACAACTGATCCAGATCAGGCGATCTCTCAGTCTTGTACCTTAAATGTTTTTGATCTGCTGGTTTGGTTCACCTCTCAGTTCAAAACTGTGTTTCAAGAGACCTCTGCTGGAGGGCTGCCTCAGGGCTGGTAACCTGGGCTTCCTGGGACAGATCTGCTGGGGAAGAATAGGACTCTTTGTTTTTGTTTTGGTTTATTTTGTGTAATGTGGGTGTAAGAACTAAACTATGCAAAGAATCCATCTGCCCTGCTTACAGCTTTCTTTTGGTTCTGAAGTGGGAACAGGGAGAGACTCTCCTAGTGCTTTGCCATACCACCTCTGCTGGCTTCCCAGAGCTGTGAAAGAAGGATGCTTATGGATGATAAGTGCATTTAGTACATGGGCAGTAATTCACAACAAGGATTTTGAAGTAGGAAAGTTGTGCTGGATAAACTGAAGAGGTGGATGAGGCACTGAGTAGTGCTGGAAACTTACTTGAGAATGGAAGACAGATAGTGGAGGAAGACTGGAACTGAGGCCAGTGTTGCAGAATCAGATGGAAATAGGCTGGAAGTAACTGGAAGAAAAAGAATAGCAGGTAATGTGTGGTTCAAGAGGGGGACACTAAGACTGGCTAAGCAAACAGCTTGAGATGGGTACTGGAAAGAAAAAACTAGTAAGTGAAAATTGTAAATGACTAAATACAGAAAATGGTCTGGAAGAAAGAATAGATGAGGCAGAGTCCGCCTGAGCTTGAACTAAGGTTTCAGTTCTCTTCTGTAGGGGGTGGGGGAAGTATTTCTGAACCCATTGGTAATATATCAGTTCTCACTTGTTGCTGGTTCACATGTAGGATGAATTTTGCTTTTCATCAGTCTGTTCAAGTAGTGTGATTTGCAAGAAAGTTTGTGATTCTTCATGTTGTAAGCATATAGGTATGGTATTTTGTCTTTTTTTTTTTAAGCTAGGAAATTGCACTAGAAGTCTTGCAATTCTGTCGTTTTAGTAGTGTTCTTTCAATGGGAAAGGCTTATATATGGTGTTTCTTTTTTTGATGCTCCCCAGCCTCTTGCTGTCAGTTTTGTTTTCTTGGCTGTTCTGTCCTTCCTAGCCCCAGCTTCCTCATACATTTTCTAAGCTGTTTCTAAATGTGTTGTAAACCACACAGGATTATTGTTGGTCTCCTTTTGTACTCCATCCAGTTTGTACCCATATTGTGGACACCATGCTTTAGATGAAATTACATGTTACTCCAACTAAGGTCTTTTGTGGCTCTGAGGAAAATAGCAGAAATTATTCCTGTTTTACAACACTGCCAGTAAAATGTCATAAAAGAAGAACTGGTTAAAGGAACTATCTGGTCAGGATTTATCACCAGAATAAAAGCAGTTAGTTGTATCTATCTCTTCTTTTAACTAGGTAGTTTTAAGATCAAGTCAAGTGAGTGCCTGTGAAGGAGTGAAGGGATAGGGGTGCACAGCTGAGGCGTGCGGTGGGACCGCAGCTGTGTGGATTGGAATCACCTTTGGGTGTTTCGGAACTGACCTTTCTCGGATTATTTCTTCCAAGAGGAAAGGGTGTAATGCATGCTGGTTGGTTGTCATATTTTTATAAGTACTCATAAATTATTGTAGTCTTTCTAGTTAAAAAAAAAAAAAGCTGACATTCACATCTGCTGCAGTTCTGTGTTTTCCCTTCATTTTAAAACTAGGTAATATTATTCATCCTGTTGCCATCTTCTGGAACCCACTTCTTCCCACCCCTCCCAGGTCTCCGTCCATAAGCTTTCCAAGCTTTCAGCTTGTGGCTGAGACTTCACTCTGAAGCAGTATCAGGTTTTCCATTTTATTTTTCTCAGCTTAACTCTTGATTTTTCACAATAAAACATTTGCTTAGTTTCATAAAAGTTGAAAAACAGTTTGAAATTTTTAATCAGTTGAAGAGCTAGCTGTCCTGGAAACAGAAATCCTCTGCTTAAACATAATCAGATACAAAATTATTTATTTATCTGTTTAACACTGGCCCCTTGCTAACCTCAGCCCTGATTTGGAGGGACCAAGGGTATGAGCCATTTCAAGCTCCTGGTTACAGAAAGTTCAGTTCTTCTAGGTGTGTCTGTCAGAGACTTCTAGCAGCAAAATAATGGTGTATATGATGAGCTTTCAGTCAGCAGCGGTTAAGTTTTTTTATTTTGAAGAAAACGTGATCTGAGTCAACAACTTGTGATGAAATATTTGATTATTTGGTTTCTAAACTTGCATTGATGATTCCTTGATGGTTTTGTTTGTTTGTTTTTTCTTCAAAGCATCTTTATTGGTGGACCATTGATGTAGTCTAGCATGACAATCCTATGTTCCTGTACAGCTCTTTCCTACCTTTCCTTCTCTAGTTACATACAAATAAGAGGGTACTCAAGCATTTCATTTATTAAAGTGGCCCAAATCTTTGAAAGTAATTTTTTTTTTAGTAAGTGTGGGTTTGGGTATTTGTGTTCCGTGTTCCTCTTAACCTGTATTTATATGAAAGATGTGGTTTCATTAAACTATTGGACATCTACACTGCCACAATCAGCCTTTCAAAATTCTGATAGTACTTCTTAGACAGCATAAACAAAACCTTTACATTATTTAATGATAAACCTTAATATTTAGTCTTATTCATGGATGTTTAGAGAAGACCAAGGATTCTATAAACATGGTTTACTGTGGGTGAGTACAATGATTTGGTTTTTAAGTGACTTTTTGGTACATTAATATGCTATGTATATTACAGAAAGGAATATTCATTTTGCTCTCTTCAACAATTTAAAACGAGTGGTTAAAAAAATTGCTTGCAGTACATGGTCTTCTTTAAACTGGCTTCACTTGCAGCACTGGCAGTGGAGGAACAAAACTTAAAAATAAGGCAAATAAGTTTAAAACATTGTTAGTAAAATTACTTCAGAATATTTCTACTGGTTTTGCCAAGGTGCACTATCCTGCAGTTGCGCTGATACAGCTATTTGCAGGCTTGTACTGTGAATCAGGTCAACTCCCTGATTTCATCTGTGGTATAGACTCACAAACAGTTGTTTGGGTGTAATTATGACAAAAGTAGGCTTCAGTATAGAGATGCAAAGAAGCAGGGGCAAAGCAATTTGTACTGTACTGAACAATTTGTATAGTGAAATTGCAGTCTAAGCAAGTCCAAAGATGTGATTGTTCTGGTTCAGTTCTGTTTTTCAAAAGCAGAAAAATTTAGAATGTGACACTAATGAGTTTGTGACTATAACTATTTACTTACCAGTGAAGTTCCTGTGGCTGTATGACCAGATCATCTTGTGATATTTCAGCTGAAATACAGAAAATTATAGGTTAGTATATTAAAGAAAATAGAAATCACTTTCTTAAATCTCCAGATGCTGGGCTGTAACGACAATATTTACTCAAAGGCAGAGGAACTGGTCTTGAAGCAAGGAAAGAAGTTTTGAGATGATAAAGTGGACGAGTGTGTGTATATGATCCTATGGAAAGAAAATATCCACTTTGAAGTCAGGCCTCTTGTGTTAGACTTTTATACACGCATGTTACGATTCTCATTTACTTCAATAAGATGTCTGAAGTTTAAGGTTGTTCCCAAATAAACTTCAGTGATACTCCTAATTTTTTACTGAAGCTTTGAATTCTTGTGCTGAGCAAGGTAAAGAATGTGCAGATTTGAACAAGCTTCAGTAGATCACATAAAGACAACATTAAAATATTTTTGTTCTACTGTAGAAGGGCAGAAGTATGAAACTGTGGTTAGAGCAGTGGACTGTGACTTTTGAGATCTAGATTTAGGTATGAGTCATTACCTGTAAGGCCTTGGGTGGGTTGATCTGCTTCTGCTTGTCCGCAGGAGAAGTGTTCACCCATTTTGTACCTAAATTTACATTCTTGAAGAGCTTGTGGATATGTATTTATTAGCATCTTGGAACCACAAACACTATTTTGATGTGGAATTTCATGGTACTACATGGTTTGAAGGGACATAAAGCATCATGAGAAATATTTATGCTAGAACTGTTTGAAGGCCATACCGGCATGCTCCTGCTTTTCTGTGTAACTTGTTGGGTTAACTTCTTGCATTATTCAGTTTGGGCTTTTTGGTGGTTTTGTTGGGGTGGGGGGTGAGGGTAAGGGGTGTCTACCCACTTATCTCAAAACATAGCTAAAAGGTTCTCAGTCTTTCTCATAGAATGAGTCATATGGAATTTGGGACTGCTCTGCTGTGTTTGAAAGTGTTAAAACACCTTGCGTGCACCTTCCCCCGTTTATTTTTTAAAATCGTTACGCTATAAAATGGAATGAAAATAGGATATAAAATTAAGGGCTGAGCTATATACCATCATCTTTCCTAGCAGTTTTTCTGCGTTGTTTATTGCATTCCTGCTTCTCTTTGAGACTTGATGTTCCTTACAGAACTGTATGGGGTCAAGATACACTTCCTCTTTAGTCTTCGGATGGAGTGAGTGCCTGTGTGAAAGTATACCCTGAATCACGAGATGAGTTATGGTGGAAGAGTCAGAACCATTCTAGGTTGAGAGTAGGACACCTATACCTAGGGATTATATTTCTTTTGTTAAGGTCTGAAAAGTCAGTTCTTGTGATAGGTGTTAAACCAAGCTACCATTCAACCGATTAGACCTGCTTCTTTGATCTTCCCTTAAAAATAAATAAATTACATATTTAAAAAGGGAAATGCATCTTTGAAGATCTTCCTATATTTGTAGAAGATTATTTTCTCTAGTAACATTTTTTTCTAAAATATAAAATACTTAAAAGCTGAAGCCGTGTATTCGATTTACTGTGATTTAAGATAATTACTATCAAATTGTAGTACTTTGGAATTATTTCAGTGCTTTTTCTCCCATGCAGATGGAGCCATCTGAAGTTAGTATGTGTGAGATGGGTTAACTTGGTATGTATTTATGGATGTATGTGACGGCAAAACTGCGCATCATTACTACCTTTCTTGGAACTTTTTCCAAACATATGGAATGGTTTCTCTGTGAGGAACAGCTAAGTTAGGACCTGTCAATGTGGAAAAAAGATGACATGGCAGGGAGGCTCACAAAATCATGACAGATGTGGAGAGAATAGACAGAAATTGATAACTCATCTCTTCCAATACATGAACTAGGGGATCTCAAACAAAGCTAATATGAACCAGATTTAAGCAAAATAAAGTCCAGTCCCTGGCCCCGGTACAGTGGATAGTAGGCCTGTGGAATTAATTGCTAAAGGGTTTTGTGGATGCTAAAAGCTCATGTGGATTTTAAGGAGTCTGGGTAAGTTCATGAAAGATAAATGGTTTGAGATTTACTAAATATAGAAAATCGTGTCTGGCTTAGCAAGTTCTTCTAGAGGAAAATGGGAGCACATTTGCGATATATATTATATGTTCTCACTCTTTGATGGCATCTATTTATAGCTGTTGCTGAAGATCAGGATACTAGTAGAAATGGATCTCATACTGACCCAATACAGCTGTTCTCATGCACTTTCCTTATATCCTGTTGCTAAAGCTGATTCTGACTTTCTAATTCTTTTCTAATCCTGATGTGAGTATGAAAATCAAACCATTAGCACACCAGACTCAGAGGAGGAACAAGAAAAAGATCAAAATGTGCTTCCTCCCTTACAAGGCACTTAGCTCTCCCTCAATTCTTAATTTATAAATACTTTTTTCCTCTATCCCTAGTGAAAAAGTGTAAATGTGAGGCCACAGAAACAACAGGAAAGTCTTGCATACGGTTATGGGAAAGACTACTGAAGGTGAGGCTAGTACAGAGGAATTTTACTTGCATAATTAAATGGTGTCATTTCAAGGAAGGAGCGGGAGACTTCAGCACATGGAACCTGTCCCTGATACCCACCCTGGTCATTGTATATCTATCTTGCATCTTTATACATTAGCACAGATTATTTTTTGACCAGATTCCTGATCTGTTGGATTTGGTTTACCAGGAGTGGAACATAAGTAACTGGTCTTTGAGAAAGATGCAAGTAGTTGAGCTCTGAGAGTTTATGATTTTGATCAAATTGGTTCTTACAGCCTGGCTTGTCCTATGAGGGTCTGTCATGTTTTGTTTTATTTTATTTATTTATATCTTAATTTTCCTTCTACCTACATGAGTCAGACTGACCTTCTTCCCTGCCAGTTTTGCTCACTGAAGGAAGCGAATGTTCCATGTAATGCAGTCTGCTTATTTTATCACTGTGGAAGTCAAATTCTTAAAGGTGAAATAGTAAATCGCGTTTGTTTCTATCATTTTGACTACTGCTGAATGAATTCCAAAGAATATTTTCTCTTTGTGTCCTCTAGGTACGTTTCTCCTATATGCGGATGAAGTATCTCTTCATCTCTTGGTTAGTAGTATTTATCGGCAGCTGGGTTATGTATGTTCAGTACTCCACCTACACAGAACTATGCAGAGGACATGACTGTAGGAAAATAATAGTAAGTATATTTAGCATAGCTTTCTTAAGTGTTTGTCCTGACTAATTCCACAGCCAATTCAGTCAGTGCCACATGTAAATTAATCAAATTCTGATATTCCATCATGTTGAAGTAAGATTACATCTTCAATTACAGATAAAACCAGTTACGATTCTTAACATTGTTTTGGTATAGGGTTATTAAAATTGTTTTCTTAGATTTTTCTTTTAAGAGTCAGGTGTAGGGAGAGATGCGGTTGTTGCCTCCTTTCTTGGGCAATTTGTTAAATATTTTTCTCCCTGTTTGTTTCAGTGTGATAAATACAAGACCGGAGTTATTGATGGGTCAGCATGTAGCAGTCTTTGTGCTAAAGAAACATTGTATTTTGGAAAATGTTTGTCAACAAAGCCCAATAACCAGGTAAGGCTTTACTCATCCAACCTAGTTTTATTATTTCCCACTGAAATGTCATTCTCTAGAACATCAAGTAGACCTTAGTGTCAGCAAGCTGTATCTGTTTGATACAGATTATTTCAAACTCTATTTGCTGTGACATGCAGAGCATGTTTATATAGATGTATGTAATATAGCTATATATAAAGAATATATAGGCATACCATATATTATTAATAATATATACAGTACGCACCTATATATAACATACCTGCATATAATATTATATATTATTCCTATATGTAGAGGGTATATTATTATTTTATAATACATATATTTTATAAACATATATATAATATACCGGATCTTTCCACATTTTGACAGAATACCTATGCTTTTGTACAGCATGCTACTTCTCTGCTTTCCTGCTTCCCAAATAGAAGCAGCAGCCTTTTAACAACCTACGCAAAGATGGTAGTAATGCCAATATACTGTTCATCCAGCTGTCTTTGTATTTTGACAGTGTAGTGTCTCCTAAGTACCTGCAGTAGTGTATCGTATTTGAAGTTGTCATTGTTTGAATGTGCTCTGTGCATTGTCTGTATGCAGGACTCGGTTTTCTAATCTGTGTTGCTACTTGACTCTTGAAGCAGTGGTTGGAGTACAGGTGGTCTTTAGATGATGGACTTCTACAGTGGTTTTTTTTTTACCCTTTTCCTTCTTTTCCTGCATAGATGTATTTAGGAATCTGGGGAAATCTGCAAGGTGTTATAAAATGCCAGATGGAAGAAGCTGCTCAACTTGATTTTGATACTGACCCAGAACCAAGGAAGGAAATAGTCCTATTTGATAAACCAACAAGAGGAACCACTGTTGAGAAATTCAAAGAAATGGTATATGGTCTTTTTAAAGTAAGTATATGCTTATTTATTCTATTTTGACAGAAAGGCTTATTTTCCTGCAGCTGGAGAGAATGCCCTATTGTCTGAGCCTTGTTCAAGTGCATGTTAGAAAAATAATCAGCACAAAAATAGGTTTTCCCAGAGGGGTTTATCTTAAAGTTTGAAGTAACTAATTATCAGGTTTTTTCCTTACTTTTTAACAGATGGAAGCTGGTATGCGTCTTGCATGTCTACAGCTTTCACTTGTATTTGTATAGAAAATATGGTAAAAATGTTGGTTGGTTTGTTTGGGGTTTTTTTCTGCTTTTAGGGTTATTGTAACCAGGTACAAAGACTGAAGCACAATTTGAAAACTGTTCATGCTTGGGAAGAGTTACTATGTTAACTGAGCAGCAGGAATCTCTCTAACCAGAATGACCAGCCATACTTCTCCTAGTTCTTTCTGTGTTATATTAATGCGATACTTGTTTCTGTTGCTCTAATGCTACCCCAGAATTTTCATAATATAGAGTCATCACTTTGATGCTGTGTCAATACTGATTTTGGGTTTTCTTTCTTAAAATTCTCTTGCTATTGTCATAGCTCTTATGTCTCCAGTGATGGAAATAATGCTGTTCTAGCTGAGTGAGCATATGTGTACACATGCACACACATACACATCATTATGTAAAACTGATGACAGTTGTCATGCATTACAGTAGTTTTGTCTCTAAGAATGGGTGAGCAGCAGGTGTTTTAGAGTAGTTCTTAGGAGAATTTGGGAAAAGTTTATCTGACTTTCTGTGTGCGTTGGTGGTAGTTGAAAATCCAACAGTTCAGATTCCAGCAATGGCTTCTTTCTCTGTATTGATACAATGGAGGTGGTTATATCAAATAACAAAGTTAAATATTTCAATACACTTATCATATGGGATTTGTACCCAGTATGTCTTGGTACATTTTATAGTTAGCCAAAATGTAGTTGATACTGTAATTTCTCTACATGTGTAAGGTTTAATCAGCTGAAAACTAAACCTGATCTAAACATTTGAATTCTACATACTTTTTCTAAGAGAATATTTAACAAGCTACTTGATACGATTTTTCTAAAGACTGATCTGACCAAGAACAATGTTTGAATTTTAATGTTTGCATTTTGAAATGCAAAGAACACTTGTACTCTCAGAAGATCATATACTTGGTGCCTTTGAAAAGGCAAGAACAAAAAGGAAGCTCCTTCAGGCATCTGGTAGCAAGTACTGTAACATCTATAACCAATGAAAACTATAAGGTAACATACCCTACCGTACCATCCATAGAAGGAGAATAACAGGAGGTAGAATGACAGGTGGATTGGTGGTAGTTAATGAAATCATACTTAATCTTTTTCGTTTGTTGCTTTTAGGCAAAATTGGGTGAACAAGGAAATCTTTCAGAACTGGTTAATCTCATCCTCTCTTTTGCTGATGGAAACAAAGATGGTAGAGTTTCTTTGCCAGAGGCGAAATCTGCATGGGCACTTCTGCAGCTAGATGAGTTTCTGTTAATGGTGATCTTGCACGATAAAGAACATACTCCCAAGTTGATGGGGTTTTGTGGGGATCTCTATGTGACCGAAAGAGTTGAATATACCTCTCTCTATGGAATCAGCCTTCCATGGATTATGGAACTTTTCATTCCTTCTGGCTTCAGAAGAAGCATGGACCAATGGTTTACTCCATCATGGCCAAGAAAGGCAAAAATAGCTATAGGGCTTTTAGAATTTGTGGAAGATATTTTCCATGGACCTTATGGAAACTTTCTTATGTGTGATACAAGTGCCAAAAACTTGGGATATAATGATAAATATGATTTGAAAATGATGGACATGAGAAAAATTGTGCCAGAAATGAATTTGAAGGAAATAATTAAAGATCGTCAGTGTGAAACGGATTTGGACTGTATTTATGGCACAGACTGTAGAACTCTGTGTGACCAAAGCAAAATGAGATGTACCACGGAAGTAATTCAGCCAAACTTGGCAAAAGCCTGTCAGCTACTTAAAGACTATCTGCTTCGTGGTGCTCCTTCTGATATCCATGAAGAACTAGAAAAACAGCTGTACTTGTGTATTGCCCTTAAAGTTACAGCAAATCAGATGGAAATGGAGCATTCTTTAATACTCAATAACTTAAAAACTTTACTGTGGAAGAAAATTTCCCATACAAATGATTCTTAGCTTCTCCACCAGCAGAAGATAATATTGATGCCTGCCACTAAAGGTGGCCTACCACATTTGATAAAAACAATCATCTGCAGCATTTTTTAAAGACGTTTCTTTACTCAGATTTCATGAACGGCTCTTTAACTCTTGCCCTTCAGTCAGTACCTTATGACCGGGCTTCTCGAAGAACGAACGTGGCACTGAATGATTGGGCAGAGGCCAGAAGCACTTCTGATGTTCCAGCGCTCTGTTATGGAAACAAAAACCCCGCATGCTTGACTGTTCTGTGCACTTTGTCAGCTCTTGAACAGGATTAAAGTATTCACTGTGCCACCACATCAACTGATGGAACATCTTACAATTCTGTGAAAATCATTGCTTACTTGTGAAATACCTGCAAAAGATTTTTATCCCAAGTAGTTTTATGAAGAACCACCACTACTGCAAATAATGTGTCTGAGTCCAAGCTGCTGTTGTGAATAAACTGAACTGTGAAATTGAAGTTTACTAATACCTTGGCATGGCAGAATTTGCACATTAGTAATTTTTAAACTGTGGAAAATTAGAATTCTAGAACTGACAGGTTGTAATATGAGACTTAAATCAGATTCCATTTACACCTTGTTACCTCATGCTTACATCTTGAATGTTTAAGTAGTTCAACACTTTTTAATTAAGTCCTTATACAGTGAACCATGTTGGGAGCCAAGAATTTTAGAGTATGTTATTTCTTAAAATCATGTATACAGGGTAGCAGCAATATCAACATCTGTTTCAAAAACTGTAATTACTGTACTTCAGTTGAAACCTTTAACCCAAATTAAGCTGTAGCAAATATTGAGAAGTAAGGAGTTTGTGGACTAAGCTATTTTACGAGAACTGAAGTAAATTAATTTTTAAAAATACTGATAGCAGAAATGTCCCAACAGTTAAAAAAGGAAGCTTGCATAGTATAGGAATCTGCTGTATGACATGTGAAACAAGTAATAGTCGTGGATAAAGCCTTGACTCTTTACTGTCCCTCCAAATTTAGCTACAGACTTGTACTTACTTCCTGCAGTAGTTCAAGAGGATTTATGTAAGCCAGAGCTAGACCTGAACTGTAGGACAGAAGCTGGATGGTTCAGGATCATGGAATATTGCTTAAATGGGAACCTGTAAGATAGCAACAGCTAGGAATGAGGTGGAACATACGCAAGTGAGCTGTAGCACATTACTGTTTTATAGTAGCATCTGTGAGTCATTGTTAAGTCTCAAGTCACGAGTAAATAAACAGCATCTGATCCTGGCACTCCACATGGCATGGCCACTGTGCCACCTTTCAGCTGCATACCTGTTCTTTTGCAGATTTACATCCACGTTCACAATTATGCAGAATTGGATGTCCATAAAGCACCTTAATAGTGTGCTCAGTACTTATCTGTTAATGTTTAATTTATAAGTGCTTGAAGTATGAAGTAGTTCAATCCTTAATGATTTTAATGGCAATCAATCATCCATATACTTCTAAATCCTGGCCCCTTAATTCAGTTTCAGCACAGGTAAGAGGGACAAGCTTTTATTTAAATATTTGAAAGGTTGTTAATTGCTTTAGGTATCCTGTGTTAAGTGCATTCCTTGAATGATTAAACCGAAGTACAGGAACAACATAGTCATTTCTCCATACCATCCGTAATAGTATGCAGCTTGGGTTAAGAGTGTACTGTTTTGTAAACATCAGCTTTTTAGTTTAAGAATTACTATGCTAATGCTAATTATTGTCTCTAACTTGATAATGTCCTCCAAGAGCTAATAAGTATTTGTAGCCAGCAATGCACTCAAATGTAAAGTGGTCATGTTCTTGGTGGAAAAATCTGACTGTACTTGCTCTAGGTTTTGGGCAGAGAAGATTACTGAATCCAAATGATGTTGGGTATTTTAAACAACTGGAAAACATGTTGTACAGAACCTTCATTTTTATTGCTGTTGCATCAAGTTGGAACTTCCATTGGAAAAAAAACCCCGCACTTTTGTTTACAATAAATCACAGGCCTCCTTTTCTCATTCAATAGCAGTATTTACCATCTATCAGTATCTTAAAGCAAAACGTTCCTCCGTGTAGCCTTCTTGCCTCGTGTTTTAACTGTGCAAGCAACTTCTGTAAGTCTAATGAGAAAGTGCCTATTAAACTGAGATGTAAGGGATAGGGGCAAGTCAAAGCCTCTGTAACTAAGTATGTATATGCAACTTAAAAGTGAATTATCTCGTCTTATCACTAAATAATGTGAAGCATTTAGCTTAAGACAGTACCTGTTTCAGTAGCAGCCAGAGCTTGGAGCTGCGTGAGTGCAAGTGCTTACTTAGTTAGTGGAGGAAACTTAAATACATCAGTTAGACGTGTATTCCTGTATCAGCTACAGTTAACTCACAGTAGGGAACATGTTGCCATTTGTGTTCCTGAAAGCCTAAGGCTGTGTTTCAGCAGAGGCTTTAGAACCTACCGTGACTACTCCTGCTTTTTCCTTAAGCTACATACAGATTCCCCCATAACATTAAGTATGCTGAAAGAAAAATGGTGAAGGACATGTAAAGCTCTTTTTAAAAATTTAAAGTCTTTTTGTAGTTAGGAGCAACAAGTTCTTATATCTAGTATTTGATACTAGTCACACCAAAAAGTAATCAAATTGAGTTCCCCTTCTTACAGGAATAATTCTAAGGCAGCAGCCTTGGTTTTGAAGTCTGTCACCTCTCTTCTCCTCTGTGAAGGAGTTCAATTCATACAGTACTTTGAAGGGGGAAAAGAACCTTAAGGCTACAGAATATCTGGATCATAAAAAGTATTCTGCATCTTTGTAAGATATATTAATAAGCCAGTCTTACACAGTTGCTTAATCAATAAATTTATTGCCACTTTTTCCAAAGCTTCATAGAAAATTGTGGAAGTTGTCTTAACTATCAGCTGTGCGCTCCTGGGCCCTGAGAAAGCTAGCCTTCTTCTGAGCAACACGATCTTTCTTCTGGGCAAGGGACACCTTGGGACAGTTCCATCTCTTCTTCTTCACTTCTCTCTTGGGTTTCTTCTCATGCTTCTGGGCGAGGGACATCTTGGGACAGTTCCATCTGCAATGTAAGCACAGTGTATGATATATCCAAGGCAGAAATAAGCAAAAAGGTAGTCAAGAAAGCTGCAGCGCACCAGAACTGTGATTAAGAGCGCTATGCTAGAACATATTCCCACTTCTGTAACACGCTTTATTTCCTCATAATGATTTAAGGCTGTAGTTAGGGCACCACAAGAAGGCATGGTTAGACTGCAGCAGTTTAATTCCTCAAGAGGTAAGCTCGGTACTTTTTTGTGACTAGAGCATAGACAGTATCAAGCCCAATGCAATAGCTGTGCCTTTATTTCTTTTCTCCCAGACCCCTGAAAAATCTAAATAGTTTAGTACTGACAAATTTGTCAGCCTGCCCTCTCCTGAAGAGAAGCAGCTTTCCCACTGAAAACACTTAAGACCTGAAGATACACGCTTAAAGAGTTCCAGCTATTCAGGCCACAAGCATGTTCCACTTTTACTTTTTTTTTTCCAATATAGTTGAGGGCTCTTAAATTTTAGATTCCTACTGTGAAGTTATACAGAAGTACTTTTATCTTAATCTGATCTAAACCACGTGAGTTTTGACACAACTGCAATGTGAATCACCTTACTTGTTTTAACATAACTAAAATATCTTCAAAGGAGAAGTCACATTCATATTAAAGAGGACAAGAGTTTTACCTCTTCTTCTTCACTTCTCTCTTGGGTTTCTTCTCATGGACTGGATTATTCCGTATAGCAGCATGGGCTTTTTTATACATTTCTTCCCTCTTTAAAAAAAAAAAAAAATTGTTAAATTCTCCGTAGTGATCCAGTTGTAGGATCATATTAAAAATCCAAGACACCCTTACCCGAGCATGCACTAGAAACAGGTTTCATCACACCACAGCTTGTAATTTTGTGTGGTTGCCTTTAAAACACTTTCTTCATACAGATCTCTGCCACAGCATACTGAAATTCCTACTATCGCTGTAATACAATTTAAATATCCAAATCCACAACTTAAGACACAAAACGGAGAAAGTAATTTTATCCTTATTTTAGTCAGGGAACCAAGGCCATAGAGTAACTAGAGACTACTTACAAGTCTCATAAATACAGCCTAGCATCTTGCAGTTGAAATACTTTTTCCTCTGAAGCCTACTTTCAGTGACACAGCTTCCCTACATTTAAATTAAAAAGCAGCCTAGAAAGTTATTCTATTTCTGCCTAGAATAAAATACTTCACGTTTACTTATTAAACCAAAATTACTCCACACAAACTCTATCAGACATGTAATCTTACCACTTTTCAGACCCTACTGTAGTACACATTACAAAGCTGCTTAGTAAGAGGGAAAAAGTATAAGTTATGAAGTTATGAAAGCAGCTACAGATTAACAAGTCTTGCAAGAACGGTGACAGTCCCTGCATCATCCCCAAGGATGCAGTAACAGAAATACATTAGCAGAGGCTACACCCAAACAGCAGTTTCTGACAGCTCATATAGCAGGTCATTGTACTTTGAGCAACTATTCTTCTAATGTGTAAGATGGGAAAATGCAAGTGATCTGTCCAGTTACATAGATCAATAGCAGAAGGTACCAGAGGATCCCCATCTGTCTGCTGCTCTGTCCCAAAGACAACTGTGGCTCCATAATGGCACCAATTTTAAGAATACCTTTGCTGGTGGTTAATTAAGACCACTAGTCCCCCGCTGTGAAAAGTTTTCTAGATGTATGAAGAATAACCGTCTAGCTATTGACATAAGCCCTGGACCATTCACTGCAATACAGGCTATAAATTGTTTGTTTAGTAAAACAGATGAAGTTGGCATTTACAACACATTACTTATTTTTTAGTAAAGACTGTTACAAGAAGTTAGCAATTAGTTAAGTTTAAAAAAAAAAAACCACAAAACCCCATAGCAATAATGGGATAAAGAATGAAGTTAAGTTTTCCATAGCCTAAAAAGAGGCATGAGAATGTTTGTTTCAAGCTTCAGGACCACTAATTGGGGAAACCAAGCAAGGACATTACAGGCAGCAAAACAAGCCATCTGAAAGGAGTTTAACACTTGAAAGCAGCACCTTGGTCATCTTTCACATCGTCTAGTGTTTTGTACAAAATACTCTAAAACTTAAAGTAGTACTAAAATAAGATGTATTACACTCTCTGTAGTTTCATGAGATGCTAGCTGCTACAACTACAGCTATTCTATATTCACCTGGGACCTAGAACTACCTATAGGGTCACACAAATCATAAACCAGATTTGACCTAAAGCGCATCCTCACAGTTGCAACCACCACAGCTGCAGAAATGACAGGCTGTGGTGCAGGACTAGGAATGAGTGAGTAGCATGCACAGAAACTTCAAGTTGATTTCCGTATTGGGGGGGGGGGGGGGGGCCATTTCTAGCTTAGAATGCAGTCCTGTAAACTTAGATTTATAGGCAGAATGTTAAAGCTTCACAGCAGGAAAAAAGATCTCACTTTCAAAAGATCTACAACATACTACAGAGCCCTTAATGAAGGACAGAAGTATTTTCTTTGCATGGATAACATACAACATGAATCACAGTATTTTACACATCAAGCTTATTTGCGTTACTAGAGAAGGCCCTACGCAAGACTTATCAGCATCTCTATTAATGCACAAGAGCCAGCCAGATAAATCTTACCCCATCAGGTGTTACGTTGTTCTTTATGTACTGGGAGAACTGTTTTTTGTAAGCATCTTCATCCTCCTCCATCAGGTAACGCATATAATCTGCAACATTTTGTCCCATGATATGCTTGCGGTGAACCTCTGCATTGAATTCTTTGCTGTCCGAGTCATAACCAGGGAAACGTTTGGTACTGTGAAACAGCAGTTACAGTCAGATTAAGACATACTGCCAAATCCTCCAATTCAGATGCTAGGTTCCACAAAGAAACGACTGATACATCAGATTCTCCTACAGATAACTGAGGGATAGGACCCTCTGATTAAGAATGAAGAGATACATAAAATTAGGAAATGGAAGTTTTAAGTTCATCTCAGCTGCCATCAGTCCCGTCTTGAAACAGTGCAGTACATCATATACACACCATGGACCAACTACAGAGTGTTCAGTCATTGGGAGCATCATCATATAGCAGCCAAGTCAGAAAAACTGGACAATTAGTCAAGAATGAATAGGACAGCATGGGAAAGGGCAGGAAAATACACAACAGATCTCAGATTTCCCCCCCGCCGCTGCTGCTAGCAGAAAGAAGCAGTCAACTGTAATATCAGTGTTCGGTAACACTGCCCAAAATCTTGATTCAGTCATTCATAGCCCACGACAGGAATTGTCAAAACTTCCACGTGGGAATTTTAAGTGCAGGTGGACTGCTCAGACCTACTATTGTACTGACAACTGTAGCAAATGTCAATGGTTTTGTACCTGGTACATACAACTTTTCACAGTGAAATTAATACATACACACAATTTGCTAAAGACTTAAAACAACAGCATAGTAAAGGATATTTACTTAAGTGCATTCAATCACTTGATGATTTTAAGTAAAAGCAACAAGATGACTCTTTAAGTTTCTAAAAATTTAATAGCATCTCTTGATAGTTGCAAGATTCCCAGCAGCACTATCAGAATTGCACTTGTGGATTAAAAAACCACCAATGAACCAACCAAAAAAAAACCCCACCCCAGAACCTAGGCTACATAATCATTACCAGGTTGTAACAAAATTATTTCAACATAAAGTGACAGTCTACTTAGACTGTCACATACAGAAGCATCTCAGGTTAATTCTAAAGGAATTCTTCCAAACAGACTAGATTACCTGTGAGGGATGGACAGACCACCATCCACTGCACCCTTCAGAGCACCAAAGACTTTGTTTCCAGTAGTAGTTCTGGCAAGACCTGCATCCAGGTAGCATGTGAAAGCACCAGGCTTTCCATCCACGCTTTCCACATTGTATTCATCACCCGTCACTTCAACTTGGCCTTCATAGATCTTATCAAGGCCAAATTTATTCAGAAGCTGTGGGAAAGGGAAAAAAAAAACAAAAACAAAAAAGGACTTCTGAAATTCTTTCCATTTACTGACAAAATGAAGAATCACCACTACCTTAACACGAGTTTCTTTACAAAAAAATTATGCACCCCATACCAGTAACAAAGCTTTTAACAACCACCATGGTAAGCATGTCTGTTAAGTTTCAACCTTTTGTTCCAACAGGTGCACCAGTGAACTTAAGACTTATTCATGAGCTTGTATGGAAAATGGATGGATGCTGTTTACATGTTTTCAAATTCTTAAAGGTATACTTCTTACATTTTTATCCTGACTCCCTCCCTCCACCAAACTTAAGTGCTGAGACTTAAAAGTGGGCTGCTAGAGTTGAAACTGCATGCTGTCATACATCTCACTGTGATTTGACAGTCACAAGAGGCCATCAAATCTATACGGTAAAGAGCAAAACTTAATACTTAGAGAAGCCCACAGAGTCAGGTATCTATACTAACACACCACTTAAAGTGGGCTTTCCTTTTCGTAAGAAAACCAGAAAAACAGAGCAGCAACTTCCAGACAATCTGACAGATACCTACCCTGCGTGCCAACAGCAGACCTGTACAGTACGCTGCTGCGTAATTGGTCAGGCCAACCTTCACGCCGTATTTTGGCAGCTCATGGGCATAAGCAGCACAGACAATCATGTCACCTTCGATTCTGGCATAGGCAATCTGACAACAAAACAACTGTTAGTGTTCTCACAATAATTCTGGGCTCGATTTGTTGTTTGTTTGAAATCTACTTAAGCCAACAGGAATTCTGTATAGAAACGTCCAGCAAACTGCCAACCTTTGCATGCAAGCTCAGTGGGTTGTGTTTTTCTTTTCTTTTTTTTTTTTAAAGGCATAATTAACTCCTCAAGTACAGATGCAAAGAATTCACATCTGTATTAGGCCAGAGAAAGCGTATGCCAGCAACACCTTTTATTTACCTCTCCACATACATCAGAAGGCCAGGGAGCTGCCTACAAAAGCAATCTTTCCAAGAATCATTATAGCTGTGGATGGATTCTGTCCCACTTTCTGCATGTAATTCTCATATAACACAGTATGTAACGCACCTCAGAAAAATGCAAAAGCATCTGATACAGAGTTTGTGATAACATTGTTACTAACCTTATGGAATGATTTTATTAATGGGTCTGAGATTTTCATAATCTCAGGGGTCTCCTGTGAGACAGCAGTACTAGCAGATATGTTTCTACTGTTCCTTTCACATACCGAACCTTCTCCTTTTGACTCTCACACCTCCCTTCTACATCCAAAAGTCGTCCCCTTTTTGCAGGATTCCTACATACTGGAGAGGCACTATCAGTCAGATGTAAGCACCTGCCACCACTGATTTTTGTTTTGAGTTTCAAGGATAAAGTAACCTCATCAAGGTCATATGGTTTCATCTGAACTGACTGCAAGAACAGCCCTCGCCGCTGTTCTCAACAGATAGTTATTCTATGAAGAAAGAAACGACAGTTAAACTTTTCTAGCTTTTTTGGTTTTTTGAGCTTAACAACATGTATAGAACAAACATGCCTAAGTTTTTAACTTCAAAATTAGTCAAAACATTCTGAAAATGAAACAAGAAAGTGAATCACAGCGAGGACCTGCATATGACACCACACATAACTGCATACTTAATAAGCATGAAAAAATGCCCACTATTCTTATTTACCAGTCTCCTTCAGTCTCACAGGAAAGCCATCATAAAGCCCACCTTCTTCAGATGATCCACATAACATCATAGGAAAAAAAAAAACCAAACTCAGAAGGCACCTTTAGATACAGTGCAATAGTCAGTGCAGGCTGACAGGTCACGTAGTCAACTTTGTTGTCTTCAGTCAAGCAAAAAGGCCCTCTTTTCAAGCACTTTAAAGACAGCAGGAAAAAAAAATAGAGAAATCTTCCCTCTCCCTAAAATCTTCTACTTATCTCAGCGTCGTTAAAACAGTCCAGTCTTATATTACGAATAACCTTGCTGAAGAATGCTGACGCTAGTAAAATTTATTTTGTATCACGAATACAGTTTATTACTGAAGTTGTGTCAGCGTTAAAGATTGTTCTCCTCTAAGAAACTATTTTACAATATAAAAACTGCTCAGATCAAGCCTAAAAAAACCCAGCTGCTTCAACCATCCCCCTTTCAGTTTATTTCACTCTGGGAAGGCTGGTAGGTAAGTAGCAAGCACCACAGACCTTACCTGGCAAATGATGTCTCTGTTGGTAACACGCACAATCATCCTATATTTAGGCGTGTTGTACTTGTTTTTATCTTGAATTACCAAACGTTTGCGGGCATAGTAATCAGTTTTTCCCTCTGAAAAACAACAGTTACAGTGTGGAAAACACGTGTGAAAAAAGTTGGAATATTCATCAATGACACTTAATTATATGTTACAGGGAATTTAACAATACCTCTCCTTCTCCTGAATTTCACTTGGTATCTCTTGAAGTACGCCTTATTCTTGACAACTTTCACAAACCCCTTGAGAATAAGAAGTATAACTAGACGTTATTAACATATAACCACGTAAGCCAAGACCACTCTTAACTAAATTAAACCTGCTATAAGACCGCAGTAAAATCAGGAATAGGATAACATGCTTGCTTATACATTTAGCTTAAAAAAGCATCATAAAAGTAAAATGGAAAAAACCAAACCCATCCAACCCCCAGAATTCCTATCCTTCCCACAGGAACTAACGCACACTTCTCCCCATAACTTCGTAGAGTTTCCGGAGAAAACCAAAAATCGTATTTGTCAACTGGACGTCTGTCTGCACGGTCCGAAGCACTAACCGTGCTCATTTCCAGTCGCTCCCCCCCCCAGCCGGTTATGTCTCTGGCGCGTTCTGCCACGGAACCGGCTTCTCCTGCAGCCCCCCGCCACTCGGCGAAGACAACGAGCTTCGCCGACATCGCGAGGGGACAGGCGCTCCCCAACACCCGCCAACGCTTCAGACGCCCAACGCCGCGGCAGGAAGGAGGGCGGCCCGGCGGGCACCCGCGCTCCCCGACCCTCGGGCCG
>NW_008794451.1:2608575-2610655 GCF_000699145.1 Aptenodytes forsteri
GAGCGTTTCTCCGAAGGGAGCGGGGAAAGGCGACTCTAGAGAAAAAAAAAGTGTTGCTGTCACCTCATGCCTAGGCCTAACGCGTCACCGAGTCTCCCTTCGTTAGCGGCCTAAGCAGTTACTAGCAAGGGGGATGTTAGAAAAATCAGTAGATTTGATCTTAAAAATCCCCAGTTACGGAAGTGTTACAGGGTTTTAATTCCCTTCATTTTCTAGGGAAAACTCTCACGGCTGATTGAACAGTCAATAATTCAAACACTAAGCCAACCGAAACCCAATCGAATGCTGTTCCTAAAATAAATTACAGATGCTGGGGACGATTGATATTTGGTGACATAAAGCAGGACTATATACTTGCGTGTATACGCACACGCACACACGTACATTTACTGGGACAAACAGGTCGGGTGGCGTCAGATTTCCCGACGTTGTCAGAGGAAAGCGCGCGAAGCCTGACGCGTCTGTCCGGTTATCCTCATCCACTTCACTGACAAAAAACAAACCACCACGCTAACTGTTACACATATTTCAAAGAGTTATTTATTTAATATAAACAACCACGAGAGAATGAAAGAAACAATAACCGTTTCCTCCATCAGGCAAGCACCAGCGTGGTTCCTACCAGGTAGGTACCTGCCAGCTGCGGAAATTATTTCACTATCTGAGTCTGAATGTTAGAGAGTTCAGAATTCTACATGCTTTTCAGCTTTTACATAAAGTTACTCTAGGGGAGCACATTCTCTTCGCTGCTCTCTGGCGTATAAATGCATGCTCCCCAATAAGGGTCTGCTGGCAGCTGCTGCGCAATTACTTACTTGGATGAGAAATGCCTCGCGGTCAATGGTATCATAAGCAAGACTCCATTGGTCTCGCTGTTAAACAGGAAAAAATAAAATCCATTTCTTGTCCTTCTCTGTAAGAAGGCCTTTTGCTCCTAAAATAGCTCACCGTGGCAAAAATCAGCCCGTTATCCCATCACACCTCCACACGCTTTCTTGCTCGTTGCCACCCTGCAAAACAGGGAGGCTCCAGCCGAGCTTGTTAGCCCCACCCCTGAATCACTTACAAATTCAGGGCAACTCTCTCATTTTGCTTTCAGCAGCGATGTTTCTCGAAAGGGTGACTGCTCTTCATAGAGGCACTGAAGTTGTTGAGGTAAAAGCTAAGATTTTTCAATGCTTTGATAAAATACTTTTTACTGATAGCACTTATTGTCAGGAAAAAATATATTTGCATTTTTTTTGTCTCTGATGCTATTTCTCAATTTCTGTTCTGTTGCATGCGGTGTTTTCACTTGGGTACGTTCTGGAGAGCAAGGTATCACGCAGGTCTTTTGGAGCAGCATCTTGTACGTGGAAGGTGTCTCTTGGACTGGTGAAACTGCTCCGGTAAAGCAGGGACCCTCTCCCCGTTTGTCTGCAGAGGACCCGAGGCAGTAAGGCTGTTGTTGTGACTGGGCTGACCTATGGGGTCACTTGTAGCAACTTCACTTTTTCTGCTGTTATTTGCAACGGTCGATAGCCTTATTGAGGCAAAAAACGTTGTGCTGGAGGCCCACCTACAGCCTATTCCTGCTATTGCTGCTCACCTGTTTTTTTAAGTGTATGTTCTTTGCATATGTGGCTATAAAGCAGTGCGTAGAGTAGTCTGTGTGTCCTGGTAGTGTTGGATTTTTTTTTTTTTAAGCTTTTATTAGAATCCTTACAAACGAAAACTTCCGTATGGTTTTGTCTAGGAGTTCCCCGTTCTGAGATGGGGAGCTGCTCCGGGCAGACAGCCTCTCAACTGTTTGCGTAACCTAATGGGTGCCTGGCCGAAACGTGGCTAAGAAACGCTTGTAAGGAAGGGCCCATCTAGCCTGAGGCTGTCTGGTGCTCCCGGAGAACGTGTCATTACATGCAACTTCCAACATCTAGATGGCATTACGGAAATCCCTAGGCTGACGCTGTCTGCACCGAAAAAGCCTACTCTTAACGGAGCAGATGCAACGCGCCTTCGCCTTGTGTCGAGGCGACGAGGCAGCTTCTGTGCTCTGCCGCTGCTGTGGACGGCAAGGGCAGGGCCGGGAGTGCCGGGGGGG
>NW_008794451.1:2611726-2617235 GCF_000699145.1 Aptenodytes forsteri
AAACCGGGAACTATGGATCTTCCGTTCCTAAGAGAGGGGTAATTTTCAAATGCTGCTTCGGAGATCTCATTTACTGGCACCTCCTGCTGCATCCGCGTGAGCGTGATTATATAATAAGGGTAAAAAGTCGGTATTAGTTCTGTTCTGGCTACCTGTTATGTATGCCGGCTTCAATTCCTAGTGTCGTTTTTCTGTCGTTCCATATAATTCGTGCTAATTTTCGGCATTGCTAATCAGAGCAATTTTATAGCAAACGTGAAGCTGGCATGCCATTTTGAATTTCCAGCATGAGCTAGCATTAACGCTGGCTGTGTCAAAACAGTGTTTCACATCAGCCTGGGGCAATTTTTTCTCTTAAAGGTCATGTACAAATGATGTAGAAAGGAGACAGATTTGTACAGAGAAGAGCTGGCAATATTCAGTATGTTTAACTTATTTCCAAAGGTATTTGTAAAAAAATTCAAAACTCTTTTCCTGTTTTTTTTAATTCGCTTTACTTCACGTGCCTAAAGGAGAAGGTGACTGGACCTTGTTTGTCTTTCTGGTAGATAGTATTAAAAAATGTTTTGCATAAATGTGCCTGTTTATTTCTCTTCCCTTCTTTCAGTGTTCGGTTTCTGCTTTGATCATGATTGTACAGCTCTATATTTACACTTAAAAAGATTTAAGGCTTATTTTGAAATAGATGGATGTGAATTCTTTTTCAAGTAAGGATTAGGAGAGGAAGTAGAGACGGCCGGTGAAAAAGAGGGGCACGATCAGGAGGAAAGCACTCAGTATTATGAATCAGCATTGCCTGAATTTGATAAACTGGGACGAGAGCAGCTGTAGGTTGTCACTGAATGTCCACCCAGCCCAGCAGTACCTCTGAGAGGAGCAGATGTTTGGAGGCGAAAGCTTCAACAGAACAGCCCTACTTCCTCCCGCAGGCTGAGGCTTAGGGACTTCCTGAGCCACGGCTTGGTGGCTTGGATTTTTTTTTTGTTTTTTTTTTTTCTTCATTGCTCTCCGTATGTTTGTCTTCTGTGGACTTGTTTGATTGCTTTTGAACGAGTATGCAGGAGGTGGTTGGAGAATGGAATGGTTGAAATGGGGAGGAAGAGATGGGAGAAAAGCCTTTCGATGTTTACGAGAAGGGGTGGGGGAAGTGACGTGCCTAAACAGTTACTGTCAGTTTGTTCTCTGGATCGGATTGATAATAAATGGAGAAATAATAAAAATTGGAAGAGAAGTCCTTTGTCACGTGAATTTTGGAGAACAAAATTGTTTACCTTGCTAATTCAAGGTTCTAATATCACGATTTAGAAGGGGGGAAACAGCTAAGTTGGGGTATGCATACTTAACGTTATGTTTATATTTTCTTACTCTGCCTGGTTTGTTTTCTTAACTTGTAGAAAAAATAAATAAATTTCTAATGCTTAAGGAAGAGACATAGTAGAATTTAAGGTTTTAGGTATCATTTTAAGTGTCAAATGCATAGTTTAAAGGAAAAATCTTTTCTGGTAGTCTGAGAAGAGGAACAATAAAGAAAGCAAATCCTGACTTTATGAATGTTGTTTTCTCAACCTATACTTGCCTTGATTATGTACTCTTAATTCACTGTTTTCCCAAGACCCAATTAAAATAGTTATAATTTAAAAAACAAACAAAATAGACAAATAGTAAATATTATAGGAGTATGTAATTTTGAGTTGTTAGATATATTCTCTGAAGCTCCTGAATATATGTCGCTTAAGTTTGTAGATAGCATGCTGATTTAAAGCCTCGTGTCTTCCGTATTTGTAACAACTGACACCATCTCTTCATTATTTTTTGATTCCTTTAAGTTGGGAATACTGTCTTGCTTTCACTGTAGCCTTGTCTGCTGAAGCGTCTGTAGCTGAGGTGTGTGTTTTCCTTCTCCAGCAAGTGGTGATTGGAATAAGTGGGTAGAGGGTTAGTAATAGTGCAGGGGCTCTTGTCTTGCTTTGTTAATTTTATTTGCAGTTGTGATGTGGTTTTGTTGTATGTGTGTACACAGAAACTATATTCTCACAAGGTAGTAGCAGAAGCGATCTAGTGAATTGTAGCTTTTCCTTAATTACTCAGTGTTGTTTAACTTCCTGTGAACTCTGGAAACTATTTAGTTAGCCGCGAAGTGGTGTTTCGGGGAGGGCCTGGGGAGTGTGGAGCCTGCTATAGCATTTGGGCGATGAAGAACGGGATCTCCTTTCAGTCATGCTGACAGGGATCATGCTGTGGTCTTCGTGTTGTTTCAGGCTGCGTAACTGTCAACTTTGTTTGCTAATTGTCTGTAAAAGGAATCCTTCTGAGTCCCAGTGAGGTGGTTATTGTATATTTGGGGTTGAAGTACAATACTAGGGTTGGGCTTTATTCTGGACAAAAAGTAAGGTATTGTGATGGAATGACTGTGGACGCTTAACCTTTTTGTATTAGTTTCCAACTTGGGAAGCAGCCAAAAGCCACCACCAAATATCTTTATTTTCTTTTGTCTGAACAAATTTTACCTGTCTCTGATGGGTTTTGTTACCAAAATCTGTCATCTTATCTGATCTGTATTGTTTTGCAAGTAACTTCTGATGTATTTTTACCTCCACAGTTTAACCCTTTGAAAAAAAAAAAGCCAAACTTAATGTTTTGGTAATAGGTTGTTATAATGCGTTCTGTTACATGGTAAGCTATTGAACTTCTCAGACTCCTGAGTTTTCTTATGCCCTATTGCCATGACTAAGTCTTAATGATTCTTAGTGTAGCATTAAATACCTGTTTGATGACATCATAATGTGTCCTTGATCCTTTTTTTAATTAAAAAAGTGTAATTATATTGTGATGATACAGAATTCTGACTCACCAGTATCTTATGCTGTATTAACTGTGTATTTTTTTTCTTTGGTTTCATCAGACTGGCAGATGGGGCCAGTCTTTTAGTAGTGGATTGTTGTTGCCACAAGTTGACTGTGCATGTGTAACTAAGAGGATGTTAGAAAAGCTTACTGTTATTTTTGTTACAGAAGTCGAATGTCACTTAAAATGGGTGTCAAAAACTAGTAGCTAGCCAAAATTTAACATTTTGGACATCGCTATGTAGAGTGACATTGTATAGAAGAAGTTAGTTTTACATTTCTCATTTTTCAGGTATTATTCTTGGTTAGATATAGTTCAAACAGTGATCTACTTTCAGGCATAGTAAAAAGGAATTCCAACTTCCATGCTGCCTGAAACAGCAGAGCTAAAAACCAAGATTCGTTAAGCAAAGTAATTTTTTTTCCCTTGGAATGCATTAGTGGTGGAACTTCATGGGTCTGGCTGAAGCTTTAGTAAGTATTTCTCAGCCCTTTGGAAAAAGAATTGTGATCAGTCTTTCTAAAGACAAAATGACAAAGGCAAATTAAAATTCCATAATAAGACACTTACAGACCAGGATAGAATGGGCTTGGGATCTTCTTGGTGTCAGACTGGCACTAAAAATCATCTGTGTTTCATTGATCTTCCTTGCATTTTTCCACTAGTAGGCCTTTTTGAAAGAGGTAAATAGGCCCTTATTTCCAAATGAAAGCGTAAAAGTCAGCGGTCAACTAATCAGAAAATAACTGATTTCATTTGATGATGAGTAGATATGTCATTTCTCTGAAGAGCCATCTCCCTTTTCTTTGGTCAATAACTGAGGGAAATTAGTTTTCTCTAAGTGCTGTGCTCAGAAAATGCTGCAGGAGCACTGTTACAGACTTCAATAGCATGGAGGAAGATCCTTCTATAGCCACACAAATATGCTTGCTTCAAGTTACGCTGTAAGTGCTTGTGAAGACAAGTTGTGGATATACTAAGTAAATTGGTGGGCAAAATTAAATAATACTGCAAGACCACAGATGTTGGCATGGATTGTGTTAAAAGAATTGACTATTGATGTATGCACCTGTCTTTAAATCTGCTATGTTTGCTGAATAGGTTAGACAACTTTCCTATGTGGAAATTACTAAATTGGTACACTTCTCACTTCTAAAACTTTTACCTTTTATTTCTTCTTCTCTGTCAGCAGCTGCAGGTTGCAATGAATTTGTAGCTCACAAGTAAAGCTGGTTACCAGTCAGTCATTTAGAAACTGGTTTACTCTCTTGAATTTGAGTGTAATTGATAAAAAGTTGACCTTTTAGCTGATCATTTAAAGGAAAGAAGAGTAATATCCTGAAGGTAGGGTCTCACCAACCTCTGCCACCTGATTTGTTTAAAATTCCAGTAAGTAATTAATAAAGTTTCAAGTGTTACTGTATTCCATAAGGCCATGCTTATGTTCTTTGGTTTTTCCATTAAGCCTTGTTTTATACATCTCTTTGGAAAGGGAACCGTGCACAACTTGGTAAATGGGAGATGAGCATTTTGATTCTAGCCTGTAGATTGCGACATAATTTTATCGAATCTCTATAACCAAGGCGAATTACACCTAGAAAATACTTGGGCTGCCAGTACATAAAAACAAATGTTGTGTGGAAAGGTATGTTTTCATGTTGTCAGATATTGGATCCTTTTAAACTTACCAATTTAACCCCTTGCAAATTTTGTATGCTTTTTTAATGAAGAGTTGTGTTAAAAAACATTGATTCTTTGAATTAAGGTTCAGTAAACATTTAAAAATATGACTTAGTAGTTTCTCACTTCCAAAATATGGACCTAAGGCTTTTAGTAAATTTAACTGCATTTATATACTTTTGTTTATTTTTGCCCTAATGTAGTTAGATGCTAGTCCTGGCTTCTTTCCAGGAGGAAGTTGGCTAAAAGCAACATGAAGGAAGTTAGGCTTCAGGGAATGAGTAGGAAAATAAAATTTGTAGAAAGGAGCTTTAATGATAAACATATGTGTCCTTCAGTGTGTGTTACTTTTTTGTAAATGCCTGATGATACTTACTTGAACTCCAGTGAAATGATTGAGTTGCATTTTATTTGGGGGGGGGGGGGGGGGGAAGAAACTTCCAATCTAGTGTGTAAACGAACTGACTTTGCAGGAGTCATTCTTTATTTTAGCTGATTAATCTGATTCTTCCCTCTGTTTTGTTAGCCAAGGGGATAGTCCTTCAAGTATATGTGCGTGTAACTTGGCATGCTGAACCTCAAATACAAAGATGTTTTCCAAACCGAGGTCTAAGAGAACAAAGAAACAAAGGAAGTTCCCTGTTAAAGGTTTTTACTGTAGTCCTTCAGTATTTTCTCTTGCAGCTCTGAGGAGCTCTCAGCCATCTTTTGTACAAAAGCACTGTATCTAATTCTTTTCCCCTTGAAAGAGGGTCTCTATGGTTTCCTGAAGGTTGTTACATTCCTATGTCAGATTTGAAACTTGTTTGATAAAGGACCATCTTTAGATGGACAGGAGATAGTGTCTGCATGTCGTGGTTTAACCCCAGCCGGCTACTAAGCACCACACAGCCGTTCGCTCCATCCCTGATGGTGGGATGGGGGAGAGAACCAGAAGAGTAAAAGTGAGAACTTGTGGGCTGAGATAAAGGCAGTTTAATAGGCA